>NW_023995776.1:55000-75625 GCF_015586225.1 Lucilia sericata | reverse complement strand
TTATAGACTAGACTATAGACTAGACACTATAGACTAGACACTATAGATTAGACACTATAGACTAGACACTATAGACTAGACACTATAGACTAAACACTATAGACTAGACACTATAGACTAGACACTATAGACTAGGCACTATAGACTAGACACTATAGACTAGACTATAGACTAGACACTATAGACTAGACACTATAGACTGGACACTATAGACTAGACACTATAGACTAGACACTATAGACTAGACACTATAGACTAGACACTATAGACTAGACACTATAGACTAGACACTATAGACTAGACACTATAGACTAGACACTATAGACTAGACTATAGACTAGACACTATAGACTAGACTATAGACTAGACACTATAGACTAGACTATAGACTAGACTAGACTATAGACTAGACTAGACTATAGACTAGACTATAGACTAGACACTATAGACTAGACTATAGACTAGACTACAGACCAGACTATAGACTAGACTATAGACTAGAATATAGACTAGACTATATACTAGACTATAGACTAGACTATAGACTATACTATAGACTAGACTATAGACTAGACTATAGACTAGACTATAGACTAGACTATACACTAGACTATAGACTAGACTATAGACTATAGACTAGACTATAGTTTATTTATAGTTTATATTAGAAAATTATTTTTTTTCTTTAGTTTTTGCAACTTTTCGTCCCACTGTTTTGATATGTTTTTTTATAATATGTATATTTTTTTTATTTCTTATATCAAAATCAACTTTGCTAGTTTAAACTTAATGTTGTTTTGCTGTCTTTTTGCTAAAGGTTCAATCCACTCTTTGTAGTTTTGGAACAAAAAAAAAAAAAAAACGTTGAAAAAATCAAACATACACACGACTGAAAAGCACAGACAGAAACCAACAATTGTCACTTGAATTGCTGAAGCAGAACCACCATTTATTTACTAACTTTTTACTTAATAACAACCACAAGAAAAACATTATAGCAAATCTACTCATAGCAACAACAATTTAATAAATTTATTAAAAAGCAACAATTTGAAATGGTATATCTTGTAGTAAGATGCAACTGTTTCTAAGAGGCTTATAACTTATTTAGTTAAAAATGCTTGTCATTTAAACGAGTACTCATTCATATTAGCCACGTTTAATTAAATTAGCAATAAATTATTTATAGCGATTTATTAGCGTTTTTAAGTAAAGTTAAGCTTGCTTACTTTACTGTCTGCTCAATGCACATGAAAACTCATTAAATTTTTATGATTTTATATGGTTTTCGGTTTGGTTTCCTGTCATCAAAATTGTAAATTGAATGCGTCAACTTGTTGAACATAAAATTTGATTATCCTCCTCCAATAACTACTTGTACTTTTTACTGCAGCAATAACATTTACCATTAATTATTGTAACTGTCATTGAAACTATTAAGCCAAGAAACAAATGACAGCGGCCTTTATTTTAAAGGCCTTAATTATACTTAACTGTTTATGTAGTAGACATTTTATTCCTGATCGAGTACTTTTAGTTACGATTCTAGATCATTGCCTGTTCTAGTTCAGTCTGCTGTAAGATCTTATTCATAACTGAGTACGCTGCAAACAAGGATACATACTTTCAAAATGTTTAGGACAATTTTGACAGATTGTTATAGTTGAAAAGAGCCCTTGTAAAAGGCCTTCTTTAATTGGCTTCATTTGCCATTTGGGATATTTGGCTACAGGCTAGGCTGTATGTTTCAACTGTTTGAGATTGTATTACGAAACAGGCTCCATTTCATCAGTTTGTAATTCTTCTCTTTCTCTCTCTTTGCTTTGAATTCATTCATGTCTCTTATTATTTCCTGATTTGTTTTATTTTTTTCATCAACTGAACTTGAACTTGCTTGCATTTGCTAAAATGCAACACCAGGTTGGGATTTCATATTGCAGCAGCAAGTTGGCGGCTTTTAGCTGAAAATTTTAAAAAATACAATAGTTTTACTACTTCATTTAACAATCTCAAATGAAGTTGAAGGTGATGGTAATGATGATGATAACGACGATGGTCGTGTTCCAATGATCATGTTCACAATAAACTTTTTTGCAAATGTTTGTTTTTCTTTTGTGATCCACGCTGAATTTTTTTATAAAATGTTAAAATGGGGGGAAAAATATCTTGATTTGCCGGTTTATTACTTTTTCCATGAATTTCTTATTTAGTTTTTATTGCATTTTATACGTTTTTTTTTTTTATTTTATTATGTTTTTTTAGTTTTTGTAGGCTGTTGGTATTGATTTATTTATTTTTTTACTTATTGTAAATTAGTTTTTTTTTAAACAGCATGAAGTGGTAAAAATTTACCTTTTTTATTTGTGTTTTAATAAATTTATATTTATTTGTATGTTATTTTGTTTAATGAGGTTTTTTATTGGTTTTAAAGTTGGTTTTTTTTAGTATTTTCGGTGTTTACTGTATACCCTACGAACGTTACAGGTTGTTCAATATTTAAAATGTCAACTGTTAAATTTAATTAATATACGTTCAGTTCTAGTTCAGTTCTAGTTCAGTTCTAGTTCAGTTCTAGTTCATTTCTAGTTCAGTTCTAGTTCAGTTCTAGTTCAGTTCTAGTGCAGTTCTAGTTCAGTTCTAGTTCAGTTCTAGTTCAGTTCTAGTTCAGTTCTAGTTCAGTTCTAGTTCAGTTCTAGTTCAGTTCTAGTTCAGTTCTAGTTCAGTTCTAGTTCAGTTCTAGTTCAGTTCTAGTTCAGTTCTAGTTCAGTTCAGTTCTAGTTCTAGTTCAGCTCTAGTTCAGATCTAGTTCAGTTCTAGTTCAGTTCTAGTTCAGTTCTAGTTCAGTTCTAGTTCAGTTCTAGTTCAGTTCTAGTGCAGTTCTAGTTCAGTTCTAGTTCAGTTCTAGTTCAGTTCTAGTTCAGTTCTAGTTCAGTTCTAGTTCAGTTCTCCTTCAGTTCTAATTCAGTTCTAATTCAGTTCTAGTTCAGTTCTAGTTCAGTTCTAGTTCAGTTCTCGTTCAGTTCTAATTCAGTTCTAGTTCAGTTCTAGTTCAGTTCTAGTTCAGTTCTAGTTCAGTTCTAGTTCAGTTCTAGTTCAGTTCTAGTTCAGTTCTAGTTCAGTTCTAGTTCAGTTCTAGTTCAGTTCTAGTTCAGTTCTAGTTCAGTTCTAGTTCAGTTCTAGTTCAGTTCTAGTTCAGTTCTAGTTCAGTTCTAGTTCAGTTCTAGTTCAGTTCTAGTTCAGTTCTAGTTCAGTTCTAGTTCAGTTCTAGTTCAGTTCTAGTTCAGTTATAGTTCAGTTCTAGTTCAGTTCTAGTTCAGTTCTAGTTCAGTTCTAGTTCAGTTCTAGTTCAGTTCTAGTTCAGTTCTAGTTCAGTTCTAGTTTAGTTCTAGTTTAGTTCTAGTTCAGTTCTAGTTCAGTTCTAGTTCAGTTCTAGTTCAGTTCTAGTTCAGTTTTAGTTCAGTTCTAGTTCAGTTCTAGTTCAGTTCTAGTTCAGTTCTCGTTCAGTTCTAATTCAGTTCTAATTCAGTTCTAGTTCAGTTCTAGTTCAGTTATAGTTCAGTTCTAGTTCAGTTCTAGTTCAGTTCTAGTTGAGTTCTAGTTCAGTTCTAGTTCAGTTCTAGTTCAGTTTTAGTTCAGTTCTAGTTCAGTTCTAGGTCAGCTCTATTACAGTTCTAGTTCAGTTCTAGTTCAGTTCTATTTCAGTTCTAGTTCTGTTCTAGTTCAGTTCTAGTTCAGTTCTAGTTCAGTTCTAGTTCAGTTCTAGTTCAGTTCTAGTTCAGTTCAGTTCTTGTTCAGTTCTAGTTCAGCTCTGGTTCAGTTCTAGTTCAGTTCTAGTTCAGTTCTAGTTCAGTTCTAGTTCAGTTTTAGTTCAGTTCTAGTTCAGTTCTTGTTCACTTCTTGTTCAGTTCTTGTTCAGTTCTAGTTCGGTTCTTCTTCACTTCTTGTTCAGTTCTAGTTCAGTTGTTGTTCAGTTGTTGTTCAGTTCTTGTTCAGTTCTAGTTCAGTTCTAGGTCAGTTCTAGTTCAGTTCAGTTCTAGTTCAGCTCTAGTTCAGTTCTAGTTCTGTTGTGGTTCTATTCTAGATCAGTTGAGAAGCTGGGGATTCAGTGTTCCTCTCGACAATTGCCATCAAGCTTTACTGGTTAGTAAAGCTTCTCCTGACATTAGATTTATTAGTGCAAGCCTAAGGTCTCTATACATAAACCGCAGAGCTATGTAGATGCTTATGTAATGAATTGTACAGTCGGTTCGATTTACTTTTACTTAGAAATATTTTTCGGTAGTGAATTCGTGACCATTGATTATTACAAAATTAAATTACATAATGAGTATTTTACAGCAAAGAATTCAATGTGAACATTATTGCATTTATTAGTGAAAGGTTCAAATATTTTGTAAAAAAATATATAAATATTTTTTATATTAAATAGAAAAATTAAATAAAAAATTATATATCCGTAATGCCTATAATATAATAATAATTTAATTTTCATTTAAGGTACAACCCCTATACGATTCATATCAACGTGAGGTGGAAATAAATCTCTGGGAACCCATTAATCGCTATTGGGCAGAATGTTATGAGGCATGTAAATTTGCCTCGAAGAAACGTAGTACATTCCAATCAGAGAACAGAACACTATTTCAAGTAAGTAGGAAGAAGACAAGGAATTAAAATAACATTGAAAACAATTTTTATGTTTGCTATTGGTGTTGCAGAAAAAAATTGTTATACCTTGGAAGGTGCGTCAAGTTGAAGAAACGACACGTTTGAATGCGGCTGCATTGCAGCATAAACGTAAATGCAGTCACATAAAGAAGAAATGGAAATGTGCCAAGCGATTCCTGTACGGGCCTCGCGGTCCCTGGTTTACGGGGTAAGTGAACAATGAAATTTTTCTTTTTTTAATTTTTTAAAATATGAAAGAAATGTCTTTAATTAATGATACGACAAAATACAAATATACAAACACACATAAAAACTATGCAAAAAGGTGTTAAAATTATAATCACATTTTTGTAATAAAAAGCGGAAAAGATTTAGTAGCATTTTTTGTTTGTTTTTTTTGTTAAAATTAACAAAATATTTTTGTGGTTTTTTAAAAGACATTTTGTGTATTGCATGTTTTTTTAATGCCATTTAAGTGTTAAGACTTTATTTTTTCAAAATCATACCTATAGTAGTTGTTTTACATAATCGTAAGCGAAAGTGCACACACAATTTTGTTGTACTTTATGAATACATAATTACAATAAGAAAAAAATAACTTAAATAATAAAAAACTAATTACATATATTAATTAATTTACACGTATCGTGGCTATGCAACAGTTTATGTTGAAAGCTGTAAAGCTATTTAATAAACATATATGTGATAAAAATATTTTTCTTGCAATTCGTGCTTTGGAAATGCTGATGAATTTTTAATGATTATCGATTTTTTTCTTTAATGTGACATGTTTTTTAGAAAACTGTTCGGTGCATCTGTTTATATTTTATTAAAGTTTCTTTTAAGATATTTATAATCAAATATTTAAAATTTTTTATGTTTATGTGATCAAATACATATTCAGCTGTTAGTCACAGAGTTCCCTACAAGCAAGAAGATACGAAAACGATACGAATTCGTATTGCTTGGAAGAAAAAAATTATTGCGGCAACAATCATATTCGTATTGCGGAAGATACCTCCTTCGGGAGAGATTGTGCGGCCAGGAGGAAACTTCTAAGCAATACGGAAGCAATACTCCTAGAAGACAAAAAAGAGACATTGCTAGATAATCAGCATGGTGAAAATAAGAAGATATCTTCAGATAATCGTCTGGAAGATATATTGGAGATATTCTCCTATTAAAATAAAGATAAACTTACATTTTTCCAAGCATAAATTACCATTGTAATGATGTCGTCTTGATTTATCGCGTATTAACTTATTGTAGTAAGATTTATTTAAAAAAATTAGTTTTTTTTCTTATTTTGAAAATATTTTGAAGTTTGAAAAAAATATTTTTATTGCTATAATATCATCTATGCAATAACATAACGATATCCTAAACGTATTGCGTAGGATGAAAATCCTCTTACAGAAATAAATACAACAATTTGGCAACAAAAAATACTTTACAAAATCAAAAAAATATTAATTTAAATATTTTTATTGTTTATTGCCGATTTTACTTTTAAATATTAACATTGCGATATCAAAAAAATATTGCTTGGATGATTTTCTTCCAAATTATAAAAATTTAATATTGCTTTGATATCTTTTATGGACGATATCTTCGAAATGTTTGTAGGGTTGGTTGACGATATTTGTTTGTAGTTGAGAAATTTATTTTCTATTAAATTTTTATAATTTTGGCTTTGAAAATGTTGTTATTAATATATTTTTTTGGAAATATAATTTTCCCCGCAATATGTGACTTTAATTTTTTGGTCGAACATTAAATTCATTCAAAATAAACTGCATTTTTTCACTATAAAGTGAAAGTACTTTTCGAAAAGTACGGTAATCTAAGGGACATGATGTCCTCTTCTTTTCATGGAATAGCTTAGTTCTAGCCTAGTTATATATAGTGATTTATGAGAAAAAATATTTTTTATTCCTTGAACATTGTAGTTCAGTTTCATTTTAGCTCGATTGCAGTTTAGGTAAGAAGGGCAGCCATTCAATCAATCATGAGTGGCTCACATGGGTCCGCCTAGTTGTAGTTCCGTTGTGTTTTCCTAGTGGTCGTAGGAGTTCATTTGATTATTACTCTCTACCTCCAGATTTAAACCATTCGGTTTGATTTATAAAATTTAGGATATTCTTTAGGAATATCCCAGATAGCTCATCCAAACAAGATAAAGCAGCAAGGTCGAAGCATTGTTCTCTGCTTTCATTGAATGAAGGGTAATAGCAGCGGATTTAAGGTATTGTTTCCTCTTCCTACTCATTATTAAAACTTTTACAGTATTCGTTATATTCGGGACCCATTCCTCTGGCATGATTGCCAATAGTACAGTATTCCGTTAAGACTGATACCAGCATTCTTATCTGTTCCCTACGAATGCTTAATAGTAAGCTTGACTTGGGAGCATCGTATAGATGCCAAATTGACCTCGAATTGAGACAGGTGATTTGAGCCATTTCATATAGTTCAGTCTGAACCAGTAGCTTACAGTTAGTAAGAGAGATACCAGTAAATACGTCGATTTCATCTTCCCCTCTCATCGCACCACTTCGGGCAAGTTCGTCAGCTATACAGTTTCCCTGACAATTACTATGTCCAGGGACCCATATTAGCGTTATCCTAGAATGTCTCGCTATCTCATTCAAAGATTCCCGGTATTCTTCGGTTAACCTAGATGTCGTAAAGACACCCGGTAGATTTTTGATCGCAGCTTTGCTGTCCGTATATATACATATATCATTCGATATTTGATAATACCTCGTTTAATAGCAGATATCTCTGCCTGTAAAATGCTACAATAAGGAAGGTCTATTACGAAGCCGTAATAGACCTTCCCCTTTGTTTCTCGCAGCGGTTCCAAGGATTCCTTGTTCAGGACTACGATCACATGTCTTGAAGGTCCATCAGCCTCTGAAACCGTTACAACTTTCCAGCCATTTGTTGGACGCTGAGGGTTGCAGCTCTTTAGGATCTCCAAGATTTCTTCAGGACTGGAGGATTCTGACGGTATTTTGGCGATGGATCGATGGGTGGTACATCCTCGGTTCATTTCTAGTTTAGTTCTAGTTCAGTTCTAGTTCAGTTCTAGTTCAGTTCTAGTTCAGTTCTAGTTCAGTTCTAGTTCAGTTCTAGTTCAGTTCTAGTTCAGTTCTAGTTCAGTTCTTGTTCAGTTCTAGTTCAGTTCTAGTTCAGTTCTAGTTCAGTTCTAGTTCAGTTCTAGTTCAGTTCTAGTTCAGTTCTAGTTCAGTTCTAGTTCAGTTCTAGTTCAGTTCTAGTTCAGTTCTAGTTCAGTTCTAGTTCAGTTCTAGTTCAGTTCTAGTTCAGTTCTAGTTCAGTTCTAGTTCAGTTCTAGTTCAGTTCTAGTTCAGTTCTAGTTCAGTTCTAGTTCAGTTCTAGTTCAGTTCTAGTTCAGTTCTAGTTCAGTTCTAGTTCAGTTCTAGTTCAGTTCTAGTTCAGTTCTAGTTCAGTTCTAGTTCAGTTCTAGTTCAGTTCTAGTTCTAGTTCAGTTCTAGTCCAGTTCTAGTTCAATTCTAGTTCAGTTCCAGTTCATTTCTAGTTCAGTTCTAGTTCAGTTCAAGTTCAGTTATAGTTCTGTTCTATTTTCCGTTCTAGTTCAGTTCTAGTTCAGTTCTAGTTCAGTTCTAGTTCAGTTCTAGTTCAGTTCTAGTTCAGTTCTAGTTCAGTTCTAGTTCTAGTTCAGTTCTAGTTCAGTTCTAGTTCAGTTCTAGTTCAGTTCTAGTTCAGTTCTAGTTCAGTTCTAGTTCAGTTCTAGTTCAGTTCTAGTTCAGTTCTAGTTCAGTTCTAGTACAGTTCTAATTCAGTTCTAGTTCATTTCTAGTTTAGTTCAAGTTCTGTTCTTATTCGTACTAGTTCTGGGATCAGTTCCAATTCTAGTTTTGTTCAGTAGTTGATTCTCTTTTGTTTGCTGTTCTGTCAATTCTGCTTCTTTACTATATTCAAAAGCCTTCGAGTTTTAAACCCTTAAAAAAACTCTGAAACCAAAAAAAACCCTGCCTTCTGATAAATCACTTATTAATTTAACCAAACTTGACTTTTAATCGTTAAATATTATTACTAATTATTAGACTTAATTAAATTGAATTAATTTATTAAGCCTTAAATTACTTTTAAATATTTGTTATTGCATTCAAAAACCACTTTTATAACCTTCACCAAACTCTAAGTAAAACTGGGTCCGAATTTCAAAATTACTAGCAGATAATTGAGTCTTTGACTTGACACTTACGCATTGACTGGCGGCTGTTGTACTGACGTGTATTTAAAATATATTATTCTAAATATTTGTTGTTTCTGCTTACTGTTTGCCAGCGTCAAGGTGCGTTACTTGTAAAAATCAAATATTTTTATTTTTCTAAAATTACTTGTAGGTCTACAATTTAATATGCAGAATAAAAAAAATTCGATAAAATAAATAATTTAATATGTTACCAAATTGATTAGCAATATTAAAATGATGCAAAAAAATATACTATGTTTGCAACAAGGTTGTTTAGGAGACACAAAACAAGTAACAAATTTTTAATAAATGAAAATTAAAATTGTAGCAAATTAAGCGTATGCGTTAAACAGACGTATATAAGGTGGAGTTTTAACTGTGATTAAAATTTAACCCAGTTTTTTAATGTGCACAAGCAACTTTTACAAACAGGGTTTAAAAGAAAAGTTCAAAGATAAGGTGACATTTAGGAAAAACTTAAAGTTGGGTGGGGTGATTTACAGGACAGGAATATTTAATGTATATCCTTTTAAAAATTTAAATGACAGTTTTTGAATGTAAGATATAAAAATGTTCTACTGTGTGTTTTAATGGTAACTGTTGTAGTCTATCAATCTATTACAATCATAAAATTAACATAAACTTTTTTTGCACATCAGACAACATTTAAAACAACAGAGTTTAAACTTTAAAGCTTAAAAACAAATTAATTAACACGTCTTTATAACTGCTTAGATACAAATGAACATATTTGTAAAATCACACGTAAAAACCTGTGCTTCAAATTAGTCATATTTTTAATCTCAATATCTCTTGTTTGATACTTAACTATGTATTAAACTTAAAAGCCTACAAAATCGTTATGAATATTCTTAATAAACCCATACAATTTTGAACATGAAAAAAAAAATTATTAAAATTGTTAATAATCGATTTCATTTAAGTATAAACGCGCAATGAAGAAAAAAATGTTTCTTAAAAGGAAAAAACTATTTAAATCAATTACAAATGAATTATAATGCGCAGACATACGATTTATTTGGTATTTTATTTCAATGACTTTGATACATAAATTATGCAATTAATATTGAAAATATGTGTTCAATAAAAAAATCGTAAAAAAAATCTGTGATTTTGTAACACATCTCGGCTTATTTGAGATCATTTCGAATGGAGTGAAAAATTTACTTTAAATAGAATCTAAAATATAGTGCCAGAAACATGACAAGTGAACTAAAATTAAGTTCTAGTTCAGTTCTAGTTCAGTTCAAGTTCAGTTCTAGTTCAGTTCTAGTTCAGTTCTAGTTCAGTTCTAGTTCAGTTCTAGTTCAGTTCAAGTTCAGTTCTAGTTCAGTTCTAGTTCAGTTCTAGTTCAGTTCTAGTTCAGTTCAAGTTCAGTTCTAGATCAGTTCTAGTTCAGTTCTAGTTCAGTTCTAGTTCAGTTCCAGTTCAGTTCTAGTTCAATTCTAGTTCAGTTCTAGTTCAGTTCTAGTTCAGTTAGTTCAGTTCTAGTTCAGTTCTAGTTCAGTTCTAGTTCAGTTCTAGTTCAGTTCTAGTTCAGTTCTAGTTCAGTTCTAGTTCAGTTCTAGTTCAGTTCTAGTTCAGTTCTAGTTCAGTTCTAGTTCAGTTCTAGTTCAGTTCTAGTTCAGTTCTAGTTCAGTTCTAGTTCAGTTCTAGTTCAGTTCTAGTTCAGTTCTAGTTCAGTTCTAGTTCAGTTCTAGTTCAGTTCTAGTTCAGTTCTAGTTCAGTTCTAGTTCAGTTCTAGTTCAGTTCTAGTTCAGTTCTAGTTCAGTTCTAGTTCAGTTCTAGTTCAGTTCTAGTTCAGTTCTAGTTCAGTTCTAGTTCAGTTCTAGTTCAGTTCTAGTTCAGTTCTAGTTCAGTTCTAGTTCAGTTCTAGTTCAGTTCTAGTTCAGTTCTAGTTCAGTTCTAGTTCAGTTCTAGTTCAGTTCTAGTTCAGTTCTAGTTCAGTTCTAGTTCAGTTCTAGTTCAGTTCTAGTTCAGTTCTAGTTCAGTTCTAGTTCAGTTCTAGTTCAGTTCTAGTTCAGTTCTAGTTCAGTTCTAGTTCAGTTCTGAATCAGTTCTAGTTCAGTTCTAGTTCAGTTCTAGTTCAGTTCTAGTTCAGTTCTAGTTCAGTTCTAGTTCAGTTCTAGTTCAGTTCTAGTTCAGTTCTAGTTCAGTTCTAGTTCAGTTCTAGTTCAGTTCTAGTTCCAGTTCAGTTCTAGTGCAGCTCTAGTTCAGTTCTAGCTCAGTTCTAGCTCAGTTCTAGTTCAGTTCTAGCTCAGTTCTAGCTCAGTTCTAGTTCAGTTCAGTTCTAGTTCAGTTTAGTTCTAGTTCAGTTTAGTTCTAGTTCAGTTTAGTTCTAGTTCAGTTTAGTTCTAGTTCAGTTCTTGTTCAGTTCCTGTTCAGTTTCAGTTCAGTTTTAGTTCAGTTCTAGTTCAGTTCTAGTTCAGTTCTAGTTCAGTTCTAGTTCAGTTCTAGTTCAGTTCTAGTTCAGTTCTAGTTCAGTTCTTCTAGTTCAGTTCTAGTTCAGTTCTAGTTCAGTTCTAGTTCAGTTCTAGTTCATCTAGTTCTGTTCTAGTTCAGTTCCAGTTCAGTTCTAGTGCAGCTCTAGTTCAGTTCTAGTTCAGTTCTAGTTCAGTTCTAGTTCAGTTCTAGTTCAGTTCTAGTTCAGTTCTAGTTCAGTTCTAGTTCAGTTCTAGTTCAGTTCTAGTTCAGTTCTAGTTCAGTTCTAGTTCAGTTCTAGTTCAGTTCTAGTTCAGTTCTAGTTCAGTTCTAGTTCAGTTCTAGTTCAGTTCTAGTTCAGTTCTAGTTCAGTTCTAGTTCAGTTCTAGTTCAGTTCTAGTTCAGTTCTAGTTCAGTTCTAGTTCAGTTCTATATCAGTTCTAGTTCAGTTCCAGTTCAGTTCTAATTCAGATCTAGTTCAGTTCTAGTTCAGTTCTAGTTCAGTTCTAGTTCAGTTCTAGTTCAGTTCTAGTTCTGTTCTAGTTCTGTTCTAGTTCAGTTCTTGTTCAGTTACAGTTTAGTCCTAGATCACTTCTAGTTCAGTTCTTGTTCTACATCAGCTCTAGTTTAGTTCTAATTCAGATTTAGTTCAATTCTAGTTCATTTCTAGTTCAGTTCTAATTCAGTTCTATTTTCCGTTCTAGTTCAGTTCTAGTTCAGTTCTTGTTCTACATCAGTTCTAGTTTAGTTCTAATTTAGTTTTAGTTTAATTCTAGTTCAGTTCTGGTTCTAGTTCAGTTCTTGTTAATTTCTAGTTCAATTCTATTTCCGTTCTAGTTCAGTTCTATTTCAGTTCTTGTTCTACATCAGTTCTAGTTTAGTTCTAATTTAGTTTTAGTTTAATTCTAGTTCAGTTCTAGTTCTAGTTCTGGTTCTAGTTCAGTTCTTGTTAATTTCTAGTTGAGTTCTAGTACTGTTTTAGTTAATTTCTAGTCAGTTCTAGTCCAGTTCTAGTTCATTTCTAGTTCGGTTCTAGATCAGTTCTAGTTCTGTTTTAGTTTTTCGAAGTGAATATTATTGTCAATCAATTCTGATTTTGTAATAAGTTTTTGGTACGAAAAATCCTTTCGAATGATGAAAAATTAAAACACTCATATTATTTAACTTTTTTCATTGCATTCATTTTACATTTAAAAACTCCCTCGATTTTTTTATTGGTTTAACAATATTTTGTTTATGAACATAATAAAGTATTTTACATATTTACATTATTAATATTTTTAATAATTATTTTAAAAATTAAACAACTTTATCGCGGTCAAACAGCCTTAAAAATAACTATAAGAGAAAAAATAATAATTATTATTTATTTGAGGAGGAAAATTCGTTTCATACATTTAAAATATAAAACAAAACAAAAATTGTGGTGTGAAAAATAAAAAATATATAAAACAAAAAGTCGATTTATGATGATGAACATATTGAGAAAATAAAAAAGAAAAAAAGGAATTCGTTATAAATACGAAAACAAAAAGAAATAATATATTTAAAATGTATAATTGTATGTAGTATTATCCTTAAGAGGGTGATGACTAAATTACAACAAACACTCAACTGCCAACACACCAAACCTCCAAAAGCTACTAACTACAAAGGAACTCATACTACAGAGCTTCCTTGACAAGAGGAAGTGTTAGTAGTAAAAGTAAGCAATGAGCTAGAGTTTAAGAGTGTATATGTGTGAGCAAGAGTGAGTGTTTGATTGAGTGATAACAAATTTAACAGTTAATCGTAAGCATTTTATCCAGAGTTTCAAGAAAAAGTCGTCAACGTTTTATTTTGTTGTTGTTGTTGTTGTTGCAAGTGAGAGTTGTTGTGGTTGTTTATTGGGTAGTGCTAGTGCTGGTGGTAAGTTTTGATAGTTGCCTCAACTATAAAAGTGACTTAGTGATAGGCGGGATAACCCAAAGGAGCTAATTTTAAAGCGGGCAGAGCTGGCAATACAGGTTTAGCAATGAGTGGAGCAGCATGTAATAGAGGAGCAGGAGCTAAAACTTTAGCAACAGGTGCTACTTTAACGGCCACTGGTTCACGGTGTACAACAGCATTGAAACCATGGACGGGATCAGCAGTGTATTCGACCAAACGTCTGGTGCCATCGGGTTCAATCAAAGAGTAAGCACCTTGAACGGTATCACCATTACGGGTTTCTTGTTGGCTCTTTACATCACCGGTGGATTGATCCTAGGAAAGGTTTTTTGAAGGTTAATAAAAGAAAATTTTTGGTGCGTGTGTGATCTTTAGTTATAAGATAATAATAGTTTCAATGTTTTTGTGGGCTTAGGGTAGACTTTTTCGTAGATCAGTTGGGTCTAAAAGATCACTTGGAGATGAAACTTTCTGTTGGTTTCAAACAACTTACAACTTTGTATCACAAGTTTGATGTCCCAAACCTGGTTTGATTATTTCGTTTTGTGTTAAACAAGTTCAAACTTCTATAAGTTTGATGTAAGTTCGGTGTTGCATTTAAGGTCACAACTTGGATATACTAAATCTGGATTAAAGTACTGTTTTGTGTCAAACATTTTTAACATTTAAATCTTCTTTATGTTTGAAGTCTAACGGTCTTGCAATTAAGTTCTGAACAAAGTGTTTATAAATGGTTAAAACTTGCACAAAGTAAGAAGTTCTCGAACTTCTTACTTTTCAAACCTTCAATTGGTTTTAGAAAACCGAAAATTTTGATACTAATTGTATGATTGTTTGATGTCAATGAAGTTTTTAATCTCTCAATCTTAAATTTTTTGGTGTTGTGTCAAAAAAAGCTTTAAACGTTTTAAACTTCGTTTGGTTGTACTCAAATGTTTGAAACGTTTTCAATGTCCAGCAGCCTTTACTTTTATACTAAAACTTTCTCACGAGTTTTAAAGAACTCAAACTCAAATTAGTTTTTCTGGTTTGAAGACAATTATCTGTCAAAGATGTTTCAAACACATATTTTTAAGTTTGAAGTCAGATCGGTGTTGCATTGAAGTTGTGAGCTACTTTTGAAAAAGTGTTCAAAAATGATAATAAACACGAGTTATACAGGATTGTCTTCATTTCAAAAGTACTTTATGGTGTTGTGTCAAACTAGTTTTAAACATTTCCAACATCGTTTGGTTGTTTTAAAATGTTTGAAGTAATTTTATTAATCAGCATCCTTAATCACTAAAACTTTCTCGTGAGTTATAAACAACTCGAACTTTTTTATAAAATCAATTTTGTTGGAAGAAAGTTTTAAGCTAAAATGAAATTTTAAAGTCAGTTCGGTGTTGCATTAAAGTTGTGGGCAGTACTTGACAAAGTGTTCATATCACGAATTCTTCTAACTTGCAAACTACTTAATGGTGTTGTGTCAAAAATGCTTCAAACATTTCAAATACAAATGTTTGCAATAATTGCAGAGTTTATGTTCAAACATTGTTTGGTTGTATTCAAATGTTTGAAGTGTTTTAAAGTTTATCCGTCATTTGAGCAGCTGTTGATACAGTGTTCAAACATGGTGGTTAGCGATCATACCAATTCTAGGCAAATGTCTTCAATTCAAACTACTTTACGGTGTTGGGTCAAAGATGTTCAAATATTATTTGGTTGTATTCAAGTATTTGAAGTTATATCAGTGTTTATCCGCGTTTTATTTTACAGTAAAACTTTCTTGTAAGTTTTAAACAATTCGAACATTCCTCGAACAGAAGTCAAATCAATTTTTGTTCTTGTATCAAACATACTCGTGTATGAAGTCATTGCAGTGTTGCATTTAATGCTGGAACAACTCAATAAACTTTTTTCTTGTTGCAAACAAGTTGATACCCGAAGTCAATGCAGTGTTGTGTTTTAAGGTTGAGACAATTCATTAGAATTCCCTGCAACTTTTTAGGAAAAATTGCAAATGCATTCAGATATACTATAACAAGTCGATATTTTCAAACCGTTATAGCCCTATTATTACTTTATAATATACTTACATGAACATCATAGCTGAAACTATATTGAGGATTAGGATCGTATGGTTCGGGAGCGGCAACTTTGGCTACAACAGGTGCAGCAATTTTAGTAATAGCAGGAAGCGCCAAGGGAGCATATTTAGGCAATAGAGCTGGTCCATGAGCTAGAAGGGGTCCGTGTAAACCAGGACCTACAAGTGGTCCATGAAAACCAGGAGCTAGAAGAGGTCCATGAATACCAGGTCCTGGAATCACAACAGCCGAGGCTACAGCCAACAAAGCACTAAGTATAACAAGCTGTTAAAAGCAAATAACAACAACCGAAAGAAAAAAACGTTAATTATCCTGTCTACACTTTTTGTTTTAATTAAATAAGGCTTTAATTTCGTTTTACAACAACACTTGCCTTTTGAACCATAATTAGTTTGTTTTTTGTTTTTGAGTTTAAAAATTTATTTGAATATATTTTCTAGTTTAGAATTTGTTCTATTACGTTCTTTTGCTGCTTTTAAAGCTAAACCTTTGCGCTTTTAATCCGTTTAAGTGCAAAATGTTTTGTGTGATTCTATATTGTGTCAACAATTCCTTATATACCAAAAAATTTATTCACAAAACTTAATAAACTCAAAATACGAAAATTATTTTCCAAGTTGAGATTTTTTTTCTTCGTACGCTTTTTTATTTTTTTGTCTCAAACTATAACCGCCCGCTTGTCACAAAAGTGGTAAAAATATTTATGCAAAATTGTTTTAAAACAACAAATGTACTTACTGCAACAATACGGGGCACCTATAATAAAAACAACAACTACCTAAACAACAATATCAATAACAACAACATTACCGCCAAAATAAAAAAAAATAGTTTAAACAATTTTTTTTAATAGACATACAACAAACACACTTTTTCTTAGTAATCGTAATTTAAATCGTCGTCGCCCATAGCAGCCAACAACAGCAGCAACAACCACAACAACATCACAAGCATCATTTTAATAGTTGCTGCAACATGTTCTCACTGCAAGTAGGCCTAAAAGCAGCAATGTTAAAACTACAATTAGGAGCAGCATTGTATTTTTACTACTTCTAGAGCTATAGAGACAGACATTCTGTACAATTTATTGAACAAAATGAAACAACAACAAAACAAATTATTGGCACGAGTACAGTAGGTTTTTGGAGAATACGATTTGATTTGGCAAGATTTAAGAACACTTTCTGTTTTTAAAGCAGATTTGTAGAGGGTTTCAAAGTTAAATTTTTAAGGATTTTATATATCAAATAAAGTTATAATAAGTGTGTAAAGAATCTGGGGTCGAATCATCCGCATTCATGATCGAGCAAAATTGATCGTAATTGTCTTTTTTGAAATGATGACATTCGATATCGATCAAAAAATCGAAAACATTTTAGTATAATTTCTATATCGAAAGCTTAATCGATTATGTATGTGGTAAGTCGGTCAATGATCCTTTTCATTTATTCTCAGAGACTTATCTTTACTTTTATCTATTAGAACTCTTTCCCAGGTGGACGTCACTTGTTTGAGCATTTCACTCATAGGTACTCATAAAATTAGACAAACAGAGATCTCTTCCATATGAGAATACCTGAAAGAGTTACATGCGTTGGATTATGAGTTGATAAGATCGATAAGATCGAAAATTGAATCTGTAGTTGGATTCTCAAGTTCAAGGTTTATATCTGAGTATGCTTGCTTTTGGTCGAATTGGCTGGAAGCGACGCCAATTTCTTTCTGAAATGGAAATTCTGAAGATTTTATGGAAGGAACATAGCCAAGCGATTGATCTCATGATGACATACTATTGTCATGGGACCGAAAAACGCTATTAGTTCAATCCTAATACCTTTGTTTGCTTATGAACTCTTAACTCTTCTGAAAACCTAATAAAGACTCTCAATTCCAACGAATTGTTTTCTCAGTCTTCTCAGGGTTCGACATCAAAAGTACTAAAAGTTCAACATATGTATATAGAGCTTATGTTATATTTTGCTACATGCTTCACCCATATTATCTAAAGAATGTCTAAGTGCTTAACGTGAACACCTGCCTTCACGGTCTTATTTCACGGTGGTCTTTTTCATACACTGGGTAGACTTGAGAACGGTCTACAACAACCCAGAATCCTTCCATGAAGGTGGCAATTTTTGTACATGGCTGTACCGGTCCATGTGTGACAGGCAGCATGGGATCAATCCCAATGCAAACCTCGACAAGGAAAAAGCAATCACAGGTCTAAAGTCAATAGAAGGGGCGACCCCAACATCAGGTGAAATCAATTACCCGGTAAACCGGAAGATGACCCATTACAGTGTATTCCTTAACCTTTTAAAGCCCGCGCATCCACACTTCTGAGATGGCCCTGTTGATTCGACAAAAGCACCTAGACGCGTAATTGGTAGTCCGAAATACCCACCCAATAAAACAGGATCCCTCTGGATGTCAGATAATGTGACAAAGGATGTAGGAATTTTCAAAGCCAATTCGAACCCCATTTGCCCCGACAAGCCTCAACCATAAGTCTCGTAGAATGAAACAATATACATCCTTATGAGATGGCAATAGCACCGTGAACTTCCCTGAAGTAAAAGGTCTACTAAATCAGTACTAGTCTTCTGTAAGACAAAGGAGTCTTTCCCAATCGTTCGTACTTACAGCAGTTCCATTCTCAGATCATATAGAACGATCGACGGAATGGCAGAACCTATACTAGCGCCCTACTACGTGAAGAATAAGAGGTACTCAACAGGTTTAGGAATCCAGCAAAAGTTGCTCTGTTACATCACCCAGTTGAGATGGCAACAGTACTGGAGAAAGTATCCAGATATATATGACATGAGGATATATATGACATGAGTCCTTAAACCAACATTTTTTCCCCAGCGAATTTGGCACCTCAACCAACTGACCAGTCAGAACAAGTCCTACGGGCAACTGGCCACCCGTAGTGTCAGATTATATGGTGCTCTGGTTCGACCCCATGTCAGATCATTCAAGAAAAGGCCGAGGATACATTTCATCATCAGCAGATTATAGTCTAGCGGACTAGAGGTATTGATAGAACCTCTTTTTCCCAGGATACTGCGATAACACCAAAATGGAGATTTCACCATGGTAACATGCTGCCGGGGGTACCAAATTATGTAAAGTTTTCCAGGATGCAGAGAAACATACATGGATCCTTTTGGTCTATTTATGAAAAAATAAGTTTAATGTCTAGAAGACTAATTATGCCACAACTTAAGTAAAGTCAAGTTGTTACGAATTCTATTTGAAGTGCCTAACAATGGCTTTAAGCCAATAAATCTAGTTTTACGCATGATATCTCTGACAGATCGTTATTATCCTTCTTCAAGAGGAGGATAACAACAAAGATTCAATGGATCCATATTAATATGAAAAGCCGATTCTAATAAAATTCTACTCTATAAAATTCCATAACACACACTAACCAAACCACTGTATTCTTTTCGGGTGTCTCCCCTAGACATAAAAAAATGCGTTTAAGATTAATTTTCATTGAAAATAGATTTTTGATTAAATTGCAACAACAGCAACAACAATAACTGCCAAAGCAACTATGTATAACATAAAACAAAATCTTTAAAGAAAAATTCAAATAAATACAATTAAAACCAAAAAAGAAAAAAAAAAACACTCTTATTCCTCAAAAGATTCCCCTACGTCCTCTAAACCCTCAAACCAAAATCAGTGCTAAACTAAAATGCACTAAAATACATGCATTCATTCCCCTTTACAAGAGTTATGGCAAAGAATGCATTTTAACTTAAAATATTATTATATCATTCATGTCGAGCTTTTAGATATGAGAAACACATGTGAGCAGCAGAACAGACTCTGCTGATACACACTCACATGGTGCGTTCGTTTTAGAGTTATCAACGCCCATGCGTCGGCTATTAACACCAAAAACTTTTTGATGCTGCATATATTTAGTTTGTTGTCATTTATTGTTGTTGTTGTTGCCGGTATTTTAAGGTGGTGCAGTTCCATAGCACCACCACCACTAACATTCATTATTCAAACAACAATCTTGAATGCTTAAAGCACCTTGCCAGCTCCAACAACAACAGCAACAACCACCTAATGGTCGATCGTCTGTCTAATACGACAAATCGTAAAAAAAAAAATACAAAAAATGAATGTGATTTTTATTTTTCTTTCTTTTTTTTTTGCGAAAAAACTAGTCCATTTTTTTGCCGAACAATTTATTTAATCGAGTTTTAGTTGTATATTTGTCATGAGTAAGAATTAGATTTTGTATTTAGATTTTAATGTTTTAGAAAAAGGCCAAGATTTTTTTTCTCAGTTTGTTCAGCTTGAAAAGAGGTGGTTCGCATGTAGAATTGCAGAAAAATAATCAAAATAAAAAAACATACAGTTCAAATAATTAAGCCTATGTGATCCGTCATGGACACGGTCTCAAAGAGTGTACACGTTCATAGGTACATGCATATGTGAGTATGTTGCTTTCCATGTAGACCTTGTTTTCCCAGTTCTAATAAGCATTTACATACGAGGGTTGTTTTTCGAAATTTAAGTCGAAAAATTATGACAAGCTATAAACTGTTCTATAGTCCAGACTACAGACTGTTCTATAGTCTAGATTATAGACTGTTCTATAGACCAGACTATAGACCGTTCTGTAGACCAGCCTATAGACTATTCTATAGTTCAGACTATAGACTGTTCTATAGTCCAGACTATAGACTGTTCAGTAGACCAGACTATAGACCGTTCTGTAGACCAGCCTATATACTATTATATAGTCCAGACTATAGACTGTTCTATAGTCCAGACTATAGACTGTTCTATAGTCCAGACTATAGACTGTTCTATAGTCCAGACTATAGACTGTTCTATAGACCAGACTTTAGACTGTTCTATAGTCCAGACTATAGACTGTTCTATAGTCCAGACTATAGACTGTTCTACAGTCCAGACTATAGACTGTTCTACAGTCCAGACTATAGACTGTTCTATAGTCCAGACTATAGACTGTACTATAGTCCAGACTATAGACTGTTCTATAGTCCAGACTATAGACTGTTCTGTAGACCAGATAATAGACTGTTCTGTAGACCAGATAATAGACTGTTCTATAGTCCAGACTAAAGACTGTTCTATAGTCCAGACTATAGACGGTTCTATAGTCCAGACTATAGACTGGTCTATAGTCCAGACTAAAGACTGTTCTATAGTCCAGACTATAGACTGTTCTATAGTCCAGACTATAGACTGTTC
>NW_023995776.1:25000-47500 GCF_015586225.1 Lucilia sericata | reverse complement strand
ATAAAGAGTTTCAAAAATAATGACGATCAGAAGAAAATAATGAATGATCAGAAGAATATATTCAAAGATTAATGTTGCTCTTTAATCTTTGAATATAGCATTGCTCAAGTTCTATGATAGATCACATAGCTTCTTAATCTTTTTGATCTTCTTGATGAGGTTCCAACAATGATAATAACTTGGAAGATACTCTCTTCTGGGGAGTAAAATGTTTTTCTGATTTTGATATTCAAAAACAATGACGATCTTCTTGATCTAAGTTAGATGAGGTTCCAACAAATATGTTTAATAACTTGGAAGATACTCTCTTCTGGGGAGTCGATCAGAATAATATATTCAAAGATTGAAGTTGTCGAGCAATGATCTTTAAGAGACCACATCGTTTGTGATTCTTCATGATATGAGCTTGAGCTTGAAAGATAATGTTCAGAGTAGATTAGTGCATAAGACAATCGGCGTCTTGGAAGACAATATTAAGATTAATTTGTGATCACAATATTATTAATACTTTCACGTTATGATTCAAAATTTAAACACTTTTCGAAAATATTTGTAAATATTTTAAATTCTGGCAAATTGAACCGACCATCACTTGTTTTGAATATTTTTCTTAATTTTTTTTTGTAATCCTTTCGAAAACTCACCTTAAGGAAAGCCATTTTTTATATATAGAAAATTTTTGTTGATTGGTTTGTAAAAAAAAAAAACTTTAAGTGTTTAACACTGTAATTAAAGTAATTGACTGATGATTTTCGTTAAAATTAACAAGCTTTTTAAAGAAAATAATTGTCACTCAAACAATATTCATGAAATTTTTTGTAATTTCCCAAATATACCTTCCAAAACCAATATGGATTGCAATGCAAAACGAAAGACTTGCCAAATTTGTAAGTTCCAATAAACCCAATAATTTAAAAAAAAAAAATATTTGAGTAAAAACAAAATTGTTTATTATATAATCAAGTCCCACTTTTTGCCATAAACGGGAACGCTACACCCATGACTTGGAACAAAAATAATAATAATAATAAATAAATTAAAAATTTTTAGATTACCATAGAAAACGTGCCAAATGAAAAAACAAGAAAACATTAAAAAATGCAACCTTGTTACAATGGCATACAAAGCTTTCGTTAACTATAAATTAAAAGTAAAAATATTCCTTATTTGTAAAATATTTTAACAATAACCGTTTCAAAACCGTTTCGTTAACAAGTCATAAGTGACGTCATTAGTTGTCAGTTTTATTTTAATCGTTGTAATTCGTCTTTCTAGTAGACATTTTAATTTATGAAGCGTCTTTTTATCACCACATTAATCATCAGTTTGTTTTTTTACAGACATAACTGACATGTTGATGCCTGTTTATATGCTTAGTATTTTTTCTATTATTATGATATGTTGCTGCTACTATTACTCATTAGTTTGCTTACTACTGACACCGTTATATGAGTAGCACTAGTTAGTTTAATATTATTTAATTGCTTGTGCTACTACTTTTTTTGGATTTGGATTTTTTGTTTTCTTTCGATTAAACGTGTTTTGAATTAAGATGATTTTAATATGATTGATAAATTTCAAAATATTGCAATTGGTTATTAAAAAAAAAAAAATGATTTTAGTAAAATAATAATTTTATGCAATTTGTGGAACTTAATGTATACTTTATAGTTAAAATGGTAATTAAGAGGTTTTAAATAATTATGATTTGATTGTAGTTAAGTCGTCAGGAGGGGGATAAAAGTTTAACTTTTGAATTTTGTCCAATACATAGTGTTTTAGAAACCACCATCTCTGCAACTATTGGAGATATCATAACGAGATGTTTCGAATTGATCGTGTAGCCTCTCAAAGCTGATTACCTCGAAGATCTATAAAAATACTCTTACTTATGTGAGTTATCTCTTACCAGAAGTTCGACAAAGAGTCAATGCTTCCAAAAAAGACTGTGATTTCTACTGGCGTCTAACCACCTGGTTGGCTCTAATTCGTCTTTCGTAACGGATGCACTATTTATAAACGAGGGTGAAAGTACTCGTGACTTTAGTGTCCCCTTTGTAAGCGAGAGGGTCGACACAAACTTAAGTTTTTTGTCTGTCTCTACGTAATCAATGCGGTGACGATTGACTTTCAGGTAGGACAAGTACATGTTAAAATAACTAGTCACCTGGGCAGACGGTGGCTAGGAGTAACCCTAAGTGGTAGGTTAAATAGGTAGTTCGGGACTGTCCGACCGAACTGCTGGATTTTGCTTCAAGGGATAGTTAGATTTACATTTCTATACCCTACACCACTATAGTGGGAAGGGTATTATGTATTTGTGCTGACGGTTATAACACCTAAAAATATTGGTCCTACATCCACCTTACAGTATACCAATCGATTTAGCTATGTCCGTCCGTCTGTGTGTCCATGTAAACCTTGTGCGCACTCTACAGGTCGCAATTTTCAAGATAATTAGATGAAATTTGGCACATACTCTTTAAGGACGAAGCCTATTGAAAATGGTTCAATCGGTCCATTATTTCGTATAGCCCCCATCCAACCGTACCCCCCGAATAGGGCTTTTGAGCTCATAAATATCTTAAATGTTCACTCCAAAACTTTGTTTTATATAAGTCTTAATGATACTGCCGATTTTCGTAATGATCGGGCCTCATTTGACCTTATCCAACACAACAAAATTTGTAATATAACCACTGGTGTAGGGTATCATATGGTCGGCCATGCCCGACTATAAATTCTTACTTGTTTTATTTAGTTTCTTAGAAATGTCAATCAGTGATCCTAAGAGATGCTGAATCTGGAATAACAACCAAGATATTTGGATTTAATATCGTTTGACTGTTAACTCCACCAGCTGTACATTCGTTCGAATCCGTTCGTCTAATTTAGTATATTTGTGTTCGTAATCACATGTGTCCACTTATATTAAAACCAAATTTAGTTATTATGAAGAGGATTTCTTCCTTTTATCGTTGGGTACCCCATAGGCCCCTTTCATTATTTCAAGTTTCAGTAAGTGATTCTCTTGCAGGCTATTTTGCTTGCTGATTGTTCCCGAGTGGTGTCTGTATGTTAACCTTTGTTGGTGTTATATCACGAACTTCCACCTGGAAGATAGTGTTTTGATTAAGTAGACGATATTTATGTTTTCGTTTCTGGCCTTTCAATGTAAATCTGATCATAACTTCAATCTTCTAAAGAGATATTAAATGTGTAAATTGTAGAGAATTCCACATGACAATATCACTTTGTAATTTGAAAAGCTCTGAACATGTGCAGAGCTTTGAATTGCCACAGCAGATGTGCAATAAGAGATAGTCTTAAAATTGCTCTTGAATTAGTCAGTTTCATCAAGTGCTATATCTCACGAGAGTTACAACAACTTCTTGCCGGCATGCATGGTTTCGCAAACACACCCATATTATCTATAAATGCGTTTAGTAGAAAGGTCAGCAAGATCAACATAAAACAATTTTCTATCTCTCTCTCTTGTTTAGCATGTGTTCTCAAATTGCAGCGATCAATTACAACTCTCATGAAAGTATTTAGCTAATATTGTTACAGGACCCGAATATTAAAATATCTGTCAGAGAGACTTTATGCCATTTAGAGCAGATTAAAAACTCTTCACAAAACTTCTGGACCAGTAAAGACCGGATTGTTCGAGGGAAAACATCGCATCTGTGAGTTGTAGTGCTGAAGAACATCCGAATTTATCAATTCCTCAATGCTCTCAGCAATTGGGATTATCCATAACAACAGCATAGTGAATTTTGCAAAACGATTTAGCTTTAAAGCCTTATAAAGTTCAACTGATGCAAGAATTAAAGCTGCCCGACCTTAACAAGCTAAATGTACGCATTTGGTATTCTGAAAATGCAAAAGTAATTGTTAGGAAACCATCTGGAGGGGGACCTTCCCGATCATGCTAGTCATACCAGTTGATTATTTTTGTGGGACTATGTTAAAGATAGAATATATACAGAGCCAATCGAATCGATTACAGCCTAAAAACTGCAAAAAACTTATTGAAAATATTGATCAAAGAATTGACATTTGTATGCGTGGTCAGCCTCTCTAGAACTTTGTTGAATGTCGTTTCTAAAGGCTAAAGAGCTAACTTCTCCAAAGGTCTAATAGTTGATCAATACCGATTAACACTTCAATTTGAGTACAAGTTCTTTTGGGTTAGAGAATGCTTTGGACTATTAAAGTTGAGCAATGGAAAAGTTTAAGCTTTTTAAATCAAGAAATTTCTAAGGATAGTAGATGATCTTTCATCTCTTTATGCGATCTTGACCAAGAACCATTTATGTTTATGGCAGGAGTTCACTTAATTTCTAATGCAGTCCTGATGATAATTATTTAATAAAAACTCATATTTTCATATTTTATTTTTGTACTGAATTCTTTATTCAGTAAATGCACACGATAATTTCTCATTTCGTTCTTCTTCTTCTTCCTCTACATTCTTTTATAGTTTTTACATATGTTTTTTTTAAAAAGTTATTAACACGATTCTTCTACGAGAAAAATTCGTGTCACTTACATTCTATAAAATATTATTTTTTTAACAAAAAAAAACTGACTATTGACACCAACACAAAAGATGACAATAGCATAAGATTAATAATGGATTATTTACAACAAATTAAAAAAAAATAAATTTACAATAACAAAATGAGCAGAAAGAATCAAAAATTAATAATAAACAACAAAAATAAAAATATATATATTACAAAAACAAAAATCATAAGACAATCAATGTCTTATAACTTAACAAAAAATATGAAGTTTTAAATACTATTTTCTTTAAAGAGAAGCGAATGACAGTTGAGTGAGTGAAAGAGAGAGTGAGTGAGTTTTAAGATTGAGAGCGTTTGAGTGAGTCAGTATATAACCGAAGTATATATGGTGGTGAATATGAATAGATATGATTAAAACTAAAACAATAAGTTAATAACATTATTAGGTATTATTAATTGTTGGAAAAAATAATTAATAATACTTTTATAATAAAAGAGCAGATTTACAAGATCACAAGTCCAAATAACGATAGCTTAGTGGTCATTTTATGAGTTGATTTTTAACGAAATTGTCACTAGATTTTTTTTATGACTCAATGATATATGGTAGTTGATTGATGGTGGTGGCGGTTATGTTTCCATGCTTGATAGTTTATTTAGTGATGATAACCACCATAGTAGGCTGGAGCAGCAGCATAAGCTACTTTAGCTACAGCTGGTGCAGCATAAGCTACCTTGGTTACGGCTGGTGCAGCATAGGCTACTTTGGCAACGGGTACTGCAGCGGCTACAGCTACTGGTTTAGCAATGATGGCTTGACCGGATTTTTCAACCACCGCATTGAAACCATTGATTTTATCGGCAGTGTAGGTGACCTGAAGGAATTAAGAAATTTTAATTAAACTTTAATTAATGCAAAATTTGATCAGATAAAGATATCGGAACAAATAACACCGTTACCAGTTTTCTCATTTTTTTGAAAAAAAAAAAAAAATGAGAAATTTCTAAAGCGGGAAAAAAGTGTTCCAAATTATACTGTGACGCTATTTACCATGCCCCCATCCCGCCCACTATCATCTACAACTGTCCATCAAATCGAAAACAACTCAGCTAAAATTTCATTGCGATATATCAATAGGTCCAGAGTTACCGAATTATTTCCACAATTAAAAGTTTCTAAACCACTATTCGGTGTTAATCTTGAATTATACTTTGACCCGGATGTTGTGAATAGTCCCCCAGTACAAAAGTTTCATTATTTATCACACAACAAGTGAATTTTTTATAAAATTTGACCTCAGATTTTCCAGTCGTTTTTCTTTTTGGTTTCAAGTTCTTTACCGAATTACGATTTGGAATTTTTCTAAACTTTATACGACTTCAACTGAGCATTAACTTTAGATCTACGCCTAAAAACATCCGAAAATTTAACTTAGCGAGCTGCTTTTCTAATGAAAGTCTTTGTTAATTTTCGTAACAGTTGTTCGACTTCTCCTAAAGATCTACTAGACCTTTGTTTTCTTTATGATTCTGATTTTCTTTCAATGTTCAAGTCTTCTATATACTGTTTAATGGCTTTTGAAATTCTGTAACGTTGGACCTTTTGATCTTTTGTCACTTATTTTTTTCGTGGACCTAAATGATAGTTGAAAATGTATGATTTCGAACAGATAATAATGTAATCAAAAAAATAATAATATGTTGGACCCAGGATAAGTTTCAACTAGGAAAGTGTGTATAAGTTTTTAAGGAGTCACTGCTTATATTTGAAAAATTACGACAGGATCTTCGATGATATCAGAGTGTTAACATCAACAACTCCCTGGTTTCTCATATCAACTATCAACTGGATCAGTTGAAGAAGTCAAAGACGCTAAACCTTCAGATCTTTCGCTAGTTTTATGAAAGTCCATTATGGATTTTTGGGAAAAGTTTTAATAATTTTTTCACATACTTTTTCTCGGAGTCCACTTTTGACCGAAATATGAATTGAAAATGAATGATTTAGAAGGTATGAAATCAGATAACGTGATCAAAAATATTATAATTTGATGGACCAAGGACTAATTCCTTATTATTGGGAAACACTAGCATTACGTTTGATGATATCAGTTGAAGAAGACAAAGTGTTAATATCAACAGCTCCCTAGTTTTCTCAAATGCATGGGACACACGTTTAATAAGATCACGTGAAGTAATGAACGCGTTAAGAACCCTTCGGATTTGCCCACACGTTTAATGAGATCAATTGAAGAAGTCAACGCGTTAAGAACCCTTTAGATTTGCCCCTAATTAGTTCACTTACCTTACGTATAGAACCATCAGCTTCAGTCAGTGAGTAACTGCCATGGATGACACCATTTTCCAAATGTTCTTCGGCCGATTTTGAATCACCAGTAGAATGATCAGATACACCATATGAAAAACTATATTTGGGATTGGGATCGAAAGGTTCTGGCTCAACAGCCTTAACAATAGCTGGAGCAGCAGCTACCACTTTGGGAGCGGCAACAATGGCGGGTGCTGCAGCCACAACTTTAGCGGGTGCTGCATAAGAGATGGCTGGTGCAGCATAGGAAACAGCTGGGGCAGCATAGGACACTGCAGGTGCGGCTGCTAAGGCAATACCGCCATGACCACCATAACCGCCATAAATACCGGGCGCCGCCATGGTCATAGACAAGGATACACTGACTAATAGTACTACCTGCAAGCGGCACATGAGTTATATTAACATTTAAATAGTTATTATCACTTAATAACGGCTCTAATCCTTACCTTAGCAAACATTTTGATGTGTTGTCTTTTGTATTTGTATTTAATTACAAAATATATATAATATATATATATATAAAAAAATATTTATAAATTTGATCTAAGTAGAGGATCGTTTCTTTATTACAAGAATTTGTTGCTTGCTAGCAAAAATCTAACTTTGGTTTGAGATACATTCTCTAAGAAGTCTCGACTTTTATATACCATGGAATGTGCCAGCAGCCATGCTCTGCCTGCCATAAGTTGCCATCCACCAAAACTTCATGCAACAAAATGTTACATTCATAAAACAACAATAGTAGTCACAAAAACGATGAAAACATACTCAATCACAATCCAACAACTACAATAACGCTTCGTCTGTACTTTAAACGGTCAATGTGTTTTTTCTTCTTTTTTTTTTTTGTCCGAAAAGTTTTTAGTTTAATCGGTCAAAAATGGTCTTAAAAACCAACAGATACGAAAAACAAACAAATTATAACAACTACTGCTAGTGTGTTACGTTACGTATACAACAGAATGTTGGCCGCTGCCGGTGCTCTCAAAACGCATTCGCATAAGATCTGGTTTTGAAAATGTTCAATATTTGTTTTGTCTTAAATGCGGATGATTTCTTCATCGCGTACTTACTTACTTACATATGTATTGTATTGTATTTTAGTCAATTTAGTCTCTATTTTAGTTTAGTTTAGTTTATTTTTCAATTGCTAACTAGAAAACAGTGGGTTTTTTTATAGAAGAATGTCGTGAAAATAATTATCTTGTTTTGTTAATTTTTAGACTTTTGCACTGATTGGAATCTGTAGCACTTGTGTAATATCATCATCAACATCATTATCATTTGTAATAAGATAACAAGGTTAAAATACATACATTGTTTACTATTTTGAATCTATATGTATCAAACTGTGTCTTTGAGGTGTTGATTTTCGAAAAAAAAATTTTACGTTTAAAAAAGAGAATTATCTTTCTATTAGATTAATTTCCATAAAAAAATATTATATTAAATTTGGCTAGAAATCATCAAAGTTTAAAATCATAATATTCAATATTCTGAATGAACGTTTTAAATGTTCAGTCAGAGATCAATCTTTCACAAAGTGATCTGAAGTGACCACCAACATGAAAGCACGTAGATCATGGAAGGACATATACAGTTAATCACAAAAATAAGTATACAGAAATGGTACAGATTGGTTTTATTTAAAAAAAAAAACATATTATTTTTTAAAAAAACAAGAAAGTAACACATTTATTTATTAAAAACAATTATGATAATTATTATTCACTACTTTTTTTCTTCATATTTTGGTTCTTTGAGTTCTCATTTAAGCTAAAGTTAAAAAGGTGCAAAATTTACGTCACAAAAGTAAGTATACAGATCATTTCAGTATATATTTGGTTTAATGATATTAACAAAATTTATGAAAATTTTACTTGTATTAATATAATTACTTTTTAATAAAATATTTTTTACACAATAACTTGGAAAAAATCTACTTTTAGTTCCGAAATCTTGAAATTTGGTCCGATTGGCTCCGGAATTAATTAGTAGAACAGTTTTTTCTCATTTCTATGATTTTTTTTCTCTTTAGTGGTCATTGAACCCTCCAAATGATGCATTGGAAATAGAATTTTTAACTTTTGAAAAGAGTTGTTATTTCTAAATTAATGTTATATGCATGGATTTGGACATTTTGAACACAGTACGTTCTTAAAAACCCGAAATTTAACTCCGATTTCTTAAGACTTACAACATAAACTTTAAAATTTGGATAATTCTATATATTTTCTTTAATTTAAACAGGTTTTCTAAATACTCCGATTTCCAAAGCATACAATAATGCTACCAATCATATCTTGATATACTCGATACAATAAGCATGTTTTATGGATCGGACATTTTATTTGTTCTAGCAACAAATTAAGATGTATCCGTGTTCAAAATTGTTCAATTCGTATCCATACCACCAATTGAGCCTGATTTAATATAAAAATCTTACTATTTTGGACAATAATCAATTTCAGAACCGATATGTAGTGTAAGTTATTGACATGGTCACCATTTGACGATTATTGGTAGTATTTAGGAGTGTGTAATGGATGATTGGAACCAAAAAACTTGTTTTAATTAATGGATACTAGTGCAAGTATTATTAATATCGCATTTTAAGATATAAATTTTAGGAAATCGCCGTTAAATATCGAATATGAACGCTATACTATGTTAAAAACGGCAATGTTCCGCAATGGATTGTAATTATTGTAAAGAAACAATTAATTTAAAAGTTAAAATATCGTCTTCCAATGCATCATAATGAACAAACGAGGGATATTATTGAATACCCGATCCAAAACTCCGGGGGTTTAATGTTTTTAAATAGGCAAAAATGCTCCTATAAATAATATTCAGATCAATTACCAAAAATTTCAATTTTTCGGAACAAAAAGTGAATTTTTTCCATGTTATAGTGTAAAGAATATATTATTATAAAATAATTACATTCAAACAGGTAAAATTGTCATGAATTTTGTTAATATCATTAAGCCAAATACATATTGAAATTATCTGTATACTTACTTTTGTGACGTAAATTTTGTACCTATTTAACTACACCTTAAATGAGAACTCAAGTAACCAAAATAACCCGGAAAAATGTAGTGAATAATAATTATCATAATTGTTTTTAATAAATAAATATGTTACTTTTTTGATTTTTAAAAAATAATATCCTTTTTTAAATAAAACCAATTGTCAGTATTTCTGTATACTTATTTTTGAGATTAACTGTAAGTTGATTAATGTTTGAGCGATCACATAGAAGATCTTCTATATATTTTGCTACAGGCGAAATTTCTCAAAGGTCTCAACATAATAAAGTCGAAAGTCCATCTTTATGGGCAATGGATTTCCTATGGCTTTTATACCAACTAACACCTTAACAATGAGTTTCTGCCTTCTGTCAGTACTTCAATGTTCCGACAAGGTTTATTGAAAGTGTTTTTCCTAAGAAAAAATCATTTGTCAATAGATTTGATATCTATTCGTTCTAGTGTAGAGATCCAATTGTCAAAGAACGTCCTGCCCGTATATAGTCTGATGTTTAGAAACTCAGTTTCCTAAACGTAATTCCTAAAATTTTTCCTAAATAATGTTCGTGAGGGATGTTATGTTCGCAATAATATCGTTCCCAAGATATTTGGATGTGTTTTCGGCGAGATCCTGGCAATGAGAAGAAAGTGTTCTTTACAAGTTTTACTTTCGTCTTACAGCTTAATTACAATTGGAACCGCTGTCGACAAACCACACAGAAAGAGCGAGCGACGAATTAAAATTAAGCGACTGTCGACAGACACCACAAAAAATCAATGCAAAATGATGTTTTTCTTTTAAATTAAAATTATTTTTGAAGAAATAAATAGGAATGATTAAAAAATTATTCACAACAAAATACGGGAACAAATATAATATGTTTTCTTATTTTAATTTATATTTATTTCATTCAATATCTTCCATTAATAATAAAATATGGAGAAAAATGCGCATTATATAACCCTGTTTTTGCAATTTTGCATGATTTTTAGCAAAATATTATGAACATATGGCAACGCTACAACATAAAAAAATAAGAGAACAATGAGAGGATCGCTAGAGAGCGCAATAAAAGTAGAATAGAATCTATCTCAACCACAATATCGCCAACCACAAGACGATATTTTGCTTTCCATACAAAATGTATGAAATGTATGTCTGCAGCGGTTGTGGTTCCAATTGTAATTAAGCTGTTAATTCGCTCTTCTAGTCACTTCGGACTTGCTCATTCTGAGGACAGTTCCGTTCTGCTGTCATTCTAGTTCAGTTCTAGTTCAGTTCTAGTTCAGTTCTAGTTCAGCTCTAGTTCAGCTCTAGTTCAGTTCTAGTTCAGTTCTAGTTCAGTTCTAGTTCTAGTTCAGTTCTAGTTCAGTTCTAGTTCAGTTCCAGTTCAGTTCCAGTTCAGTTCTAGTTCAGATCTAGTTCAGCTCTAGTTCAGTTCTAGTTCTAGTTCAGTTCTAATTCATTTCTAGTTCAGTTCTAGTTCAGTTCTAGTTCAGTTCTAGTTCAGTTCCAGTTCAGTTCTAGTTCAGTTCTAGTTCAGTTCTAGTTCTAGTTCAGTTCTAGTTCAGTTCTAGTTCAGTTCTAGTTCAGTTCTAGTTCAGTTCTAGTTCAGTTCTAGTTCAGTTCTAGTTCAGTTCTAGTTCAGTTCTAGTTCAGTTCTAATTCAGTTCTAGTTCAGTTCTAGTTCAGTTCTAGTTCAGTTCTAGTTCAGTTCTAGTTCAGTTCTAGTTCTAGTTCAGTTCTAGTTCTGTTCTAGTTCTGTTCTTGTTCAGTTCTAGTTCAGTTCTAGTCCAGTTCTAGTTCAGTTCTAGTTCAGTTCTAGTTCAGTTCTAGTTTAGTTCTAGTTCAGTTCTAGTTCAGTTCTAGTTCAGTTCTAGTTCAGTTCTAGTTCAGTTCTAGTTCAGTTCTAGTTCAGTTCTAGTTCAGTTCTAGTTCAGTTCTAGTTCAGTTCTAGTTCAGTTCTAGTTCAGTTCTAGTTCAGTTCTAGTTCAGTCCTAGTTCAGTTCTAGTTCAGTTCTAGTTCAGTTCTGGTTCAGTTCTAGTTTAGTTCTAGTTCAGTTCTAGTTCAGTTGTTAAATTTAGCTGTCTTTGTGTCGAATAGGTTTGGATTCTTTAGGTTATCTTCCTCGAACTCCATTTCCTTTTAAGCAAGTAAATTCAGTTCAGTTCTAGTCCAGTTCTAGTCCAGTTCTAGTTCAGTTCTAGTTCAGTTCCAGTTCTAGTTCAGTTCTAGTTCAGTTCTAGTTCTAGTCCAGTTCTAGTTCAGTTCTAGTTCAGTTCTAGTTCAGTTCTAGTTTAGTTCTAGTTCAGTTCTAGTTCAGTTCTAGTCCAGTTCTAGTCCAGTTCTAGTTCAGTTCTAGTTCAGTTCTAGTTCAGTTCTAGTTCAGTTCTAGTTTAGTTCTAGTTCAGTTCTAGTTCAGTTCTAGTTCAGTTCTAGTTCATTTCTAGTTCAGTTCAGTTCTAGTTCAGTTCTAGTTCTAGTTCAGTTCTAGTTCATTTCTAGTTCAGTTCAGTTCTAGTTCAGTTCTAGTTCTAGTTCAGTTCTAGTTCAGTTCAGTTCTAGTTCAGTTCTAGTTCAGTTCTAGTTCAGTTCTAGTTCAGTTCTAATTCAGTTCTAGTTCAGTTCTAGTTCAGTTCTAATTCAGTTCTAGTTCAGTTCTAGTTCAGTTCTAGTTCAGTTCTAGTTCAGTTCTAGTTCTGTTCTAGTTCTGTTCTAGTTCAGTTCTAGTTCAGTTCTAGTTCAGTTCTAGTCCAGTTCTAGTCCAGTTCTAGTTCAGTTCTAGTTCAGTTCTAGTCCAGTTCTAGTTCAGTTCTAGTTCAGTTCTAGTTCAGTTCTAGTTCAGTTCTAGTTCAGTTCTAGTTCAGTTCTAGTTCAGTTCTAGTTCAATTCTAGTTCAGTTCTAGTTCAGTTCTAGTTCTAGTTCAGTTCTAGTTCAGTTCTAGTTCAGTTCTAGTTCAGTTCTAGTTCAGTTCTAGTTCAGTTCTAGTTCTAGTTCAGTTCTAGTTCAGTTCTAGTTCAGTTCTAGTTCAGTTCTAGTTCAGTTCTAGTTCAGTTCTAGTTCAGTTCTAGTTCAGTTCTAGTTCAGTTCTAGTTCAGTTCTAGTTCAGTTCTAGTTCAGTTCTAGTTCAGTTCTAGTTCAGTTCTAGTTCAGTTCTAGTTCAGTTCTAGTTCAGTTCTAGTTCAGTTCTAGTTCAGTTCTAGTTCAGTCCTAGTTCAGTTCTAGTTCAGTTCTAGTTCAGTTCTGGTTCAGTTATAGTTTAGTTCTAGTTCAGTTCTAGTTCAGTTGTTAAATTTAGCTGTCTTTGTGTCGAATAGGTTTGGATTCTTTAGGTTATCTTCCTCGAACTCCATTTCCTTTTAAGCAAGTAAATTCCTTCTTTCTGAGGCCGATTATTCTGCCTGGAAGCTAGTGTTGTTTTCTGGCCTTTATATATAGAACTCCATGCCAGCTTTTCACCCAGTGTAGAACCATCCGTGTAGCAACGAATTCTTAAGAAAATTTATTGACCACGATATTATATCTGGGATAGGCGTTTCAAGTTTCCAGACATATGTACATATATTGGAAAATGCACCATATTTTTGAGGGACGGAGGAAAGAGTGAAGATGTTATATATGGAAGGGAGGACATTTCAACTGTGATTCGATATGACTGATGTAAACTAATACATTAAGCAAATTATAATTTCATTAAAAGAACCACTGTACCCTTTTAGAAAAAAGATACTACAAACTCTTAAGCACAACTTATGAGCAAAAAAAAAAAAAAACTGAACATGTGCTCACCTAAACTATAGTATGTATTCTTGCAGAGATTTCTTCCATTTTTAAAGATACTACACAAAACGCACTTGAAACTAATTCAAAAAAACGCACTTTTAATGTAACAAATTTTTTTGTAGTTTCGAGCGGTTTTTTCTTTTCTCAAATTAGACAGACGGTAACTGCAGCGGCGCACCTCCTTTAAAAAACAAGCAAAAAAAAAAAACTACATAAAACAGAAAAATAGTTTTGGGCCTAAAAACTAAATCAATTTTAAACAATTTTTTTCAGTTTAAATTTTGCTGACGTAATATCATCCGTAACACTATATAGCAGCAGCAGCAACAGTAACATATTTTTCAAATATTTTCATTTTTTTTTTCTTATAAATGAAAATTCTGTTATTTTTTTCGCTTTGTACTAACAATGATTGATTATTGTTGTGAGAGAGTGTGTGTTTTCTATGTTATTCTTGGATTTTTGTTTGATTTTGAATTGATTTTTTTTTTTATTTTTTGGCTTTTAGTTATATTTTTCTTTAAACGAATATCCGCTAAATTGCATTTAAAAACGCTAAAACAAGCTTTTAATTTGTTCGTTATTTCTAAAGTTGTTTTAAGGAAAAGAAAAAAAAAATACAAAGAAAAACGAAACTTAGAAAAATAAATGGTAGCAAAATGTGAATGCCTGCCAAACATAATATTTTTTTTTTTAAATTTTTTTCATTTCAATTTGAAAATTTGGCATAATTCAAATTATAAAAGGCATTTATCGCAAGAAACGCTTAACTGCGTATAAAAAGGCTGATGCAAGCGTTTGCATGTTAAAGACGCCTGGTAATTACATTAAAAAACACCACAATTACTAGCAGAAGAAAAAAAACTGCATAAATTGCCACAACAACAACAACAACAGTTGGTAAATCAAAAAAATAACAAATAATTAAATTTGAATGTAACCTTGATCCTCGTTTTTTATTTTGTTTAAAAAATGTTATTTCCGTCATTGACAAATCCGGTTGTTGAACTAAGTTAAACAGAGAGAGAGGGTGTGAGAGAGAGAATTTTTAAATATTTAAATGAGAATTTTGTGTAGGCTTATACTGAAGAAAAAAAGGATTTGAAATGTTGTAGAAAATATTACATCATTTTAATAGTGTTTTTGGGGTTTTAAATTACATCAGTTTATTTAAATTTGTTGTTTGTTGTAGAAAAAAATATTAGTTGTATGATGAAATTTTTGAAAAATATTATACCAAGCTCATGTAGTAGGTAACAAAGTATAACAAGTAGTCCGACTCTCACATATAGGAAATTACTCTCTCACATATACGTGTTCCGTGTGAATTCAACTCTCTTGTGAGAAGTTTAAACTTGTCAAAACACTCAAAAGTTTACCTTACTTTTTGACCACTTTTAAGGATCGTACGCGAAATTTCAGTTATCCACAAAAAATCTGTAATTTTTTAAAATAGATTCATTGCACTTTTCACATAAAATATTCTTTAATTTTCTTAAACTGGAAAAAATATTTTTTTCTATTTATTGACATTTCATTTTTGTTGTTGTTGAATTTTAATTTACAAACAGAGTTTCAATTTTTAGTATTGAAAATTCAAACAAATTTAAAATTGTAGATTTTTATAAAACTCTGTGTGTTCAGAACGCACCAACACATATACATTTTTGTTACCAACACATATTTAGAGTTAGGTACTTTTTCACTAACACATGCTTAGAATTAGGTACTGCTGTCAAAGAGTCGGACTACTTGTTATACTTTGGTAGGTAATTTATTTAGATTTTGTTTAAAGTTAAAGTAAATTTTTTTTAACTTTTTATTTTACATCTAGCATTTAGAGAAGCTAGTCGTATAAGGATTTATACAGTATCGACTTGACTATAGTTTTATGCACAGTCTTAAGTGTAAATTAGTCTATAGTCTTGGACTTAGATTAGTGTATAGTCCTGACTAGTTTACACACTTCAGTCTTTTCTTTTGATTATAGATCAGTACATTAATCAATCTTAACTATAATGCAGTTAATAGTCTAGACTATAGATCACTTTATTGTCATTACAGTAATAGTTTTTAAGTATGAAACGTTCTATAATCTGAAACTGAGATCAGTCTAAATTTTTGACTATTGATCAACCAATTAAAGATATGATTGTAGATCATTATATTGTCTTGATTATAGATCACTACATTAATTAATCTTAACTATGAAGCAGTCAATAGTCTAGACTATAGATCACTTTATTGTCTTGACTATAGATCATTACAGTAATAAGTTTAAGATCATTACAGTCTTTAGTATGAATCGTTCTATAATCTGAGACTTAGATCACTATTAGATGACTATTGCCTATTAAAGATATGACTGGAGATCAGTCCATTTATTGTCTTGGCTATAGATCAGTACATTAATCAATCTTAACTATGAAGCAGTCAATAGTCTAGACTATAGAGAGTAATAAGTCTTAAGTGTGAATCGTTCTAAAATCTGAAACTTAGATCAGTCTACATTTTTGACAATCGATCAGCTAATTAAAAATATGATTGTAGATCTGTCTTTTGGCTTGACTATAGATCACTACATTAATCAATCTTATCTTTGAAGCAGTCAATAGTCTACACTATAGATCACTCTATTGTGTTGACTATAGATCATTACAGTAATAAGCCTTAAGTATGAATCGTTCTATAATCTGAAACTTAGATCAGTGTAAGTTTTTGACTATTGATCAACCAATTAAAGATATGACTGTAAATCAGTCTATTATCTGGCCTATAGATCTGTACAAGATATGATTGTAGATCCGTCTATTGTTATACCCTACACCACTATAGTGGGAAGGGTATTATGCGTTTGTGCTGATGTTTGTAACGCATTAAAATATTAGTAAAATACCCACCATGAAGTATACCGATCGACTCAGATCACTTTCTGAGTCGATTTAACGATGTCCGACCGTCCGTGTGTCCATGTAAACGTTGTTATCAAAGTACAGGTTGCAATTTTCAAGATAATTTGATGAAATTTGGAATACACGATTATTTTGATGCCTATTGAAAATGGTTGAAATCGGTCCATTATTTCACCTAGCCCCCATACAACTGAACCCCCCGAAAAGGGCTTTTGAGCTCATAATTATGTATAATATAAATGTATCTCGATGAAAGTTGGCACAAGTAAGTTTTATACAAGCCTTAATGATCTTGCCGAATTTCGAAATGATTGGACTTCATTTGACCCTAGCCCCCATACAAAGCCTACCTCAGAAAGTGACTTATATCCGCAATTCATTTATTAACACTGTTATTGCAACAGACAAATATTATATAAATACAAATCTATCCAGCCCATTTTATCGGAATCGGTCTACTTTTGCTCCTATCCCCCATATAAAGCCTCATTTAGAAAATTAGTTTTTCGTCAATAAATTGCTTAAATAAATCGGCATCAAGGTACTATTCAAGATAAATGCTTTATTATGAAAAATAAATCACATTTAATATTCATAACTGGTGTAGGGTATCATATGGTCGGCCACGCCCGACTATACTTTCTTACTAGTCTTGACTATAGATCAGTTCATTTATTTGACTTAACTATGAATAAGTCAATAGCCAAGACAATAGATCACTCCATTGTCTTGACTATAGATCATTACAGTAATAAGTCTTAAGTATGAATCGTTCTATAATCTGAAACTTAGATCAATCTAAATTTTTGACTATCGATCAGCTAATTAAAGATATGATTGTAGATCCGTCCTTTGTCTTGACTATAGATCACTACATTAATCAATCTTAACTATGAATCAATAATCTATTATCCTGACTATAGATCATTACAGTAATAAGCCTTAAGTATGAATCGTTCTATAATCTGAAACTTAGATAAGCGTAAGTTTTTGACTATTGATCGGCCAATTAAAGATATGACTGTAGATTAGTCTATTATCTTGACTATAGATCTGTACATTAATCAATCTTAACTATAAAGCAATCAATAGCCTAGACTATAGATCCATCCAACTTAAAGCAGTCTACATTTTTGACTATTAATCAGCTAATTAAAGATATGATTGTAGATCCGTCTATTGCAATGACTATAGATCACTACATTAATCAATCTTAACTATGAATCAGTCAATAGTCTAGTCTAGATATATTGTCTTGACTATAATCTTAAACTTAGTTAATTCTACAGTTTTGACTATTGATCAGTCAATTAAAGATATGATTGTAGATAATTATATTGTCTTGATTATATTTCACTACATTTATCAATCTTAACTATAAATCAGTCAATAGTTTAAACTACAGATCACTCCATTGTCTTGGCTATAGATCATTCTTAAGTATGAATCGTTCTATAGTCTTAAACTTAGAACAGTATACAGTTTTGACTATTGATCAGCCAATTAAATATATGACTGTAGATCAGTCTATTGTCTTGACTATAGATCAGTTCATTAATCAATCTTAACTATGAATAAGTCAATAGTCTAGACAATAGATCACTCTATTGTCTTGATTATAGCTCATTGCAGTAATAAGTCTTAAGTATGAATTGTTTTATTAACTGAAACTTTGAACATTCTACAGTTTAGGCTATTTATCAACCAATTAATTGTAAATCAGTATATTGTTTTGACTATAGTCTTAATTAAGAATTGTTCTATAGTTTCGAGACCTGTTACTAGATCTATAGTCTATTGTCTTGACTATAGATCACTACAGCAATAAGTATGAATTGTTCTATAGTATGAAACTTAGATCAAGTTTAGATCGGTTCACAGTTTTACCTATTTATTTAATCAACCAATTAGAGACATAATTGTAAATCAGTCTATTGTCTTCACTATAGGTCAATACAATGTACAAAGATCAATCAAAAGTTTTGACTATTGATCAACCAATTATAATCTAGATTACTGATCAGTTTTTTCTCTTGACGATAATTCAATCCAGTATTAAGTCATAAGTATAAATCATTCTTTAATCTGGAATATAGATCAGTATACAGTATTGACTATTAATGAGCCATAGAATCAGTATTAACTATGAATCAGTCTAAAGTCTGCAATATAAATCCATCTACAGTATAGATCAGTCTATAGTTCAATTATAGACTTCATTGTAGAACAGTCAATGGTTTTGACTATTAATCAATCTATAAAATGATATAGCTTTATGAATAGATCAGTAATCTTGAAAATAGATTCATCTATGTCTTGATTATAGATTAGTCAATAGTCTTGACTATAGACTAGTATTAAGTCTTACGTATATAAGGATCAGTTTAAAGGCTTGTCTATAGATAAATCTATAATCTTGACTATGGTCCAGATTGTAGTCATTGAGCGTAGATCAGTCTATAGTTTTGATTGTAGATCAGTCTAAAGTCGTGTCTAACTATCAATCCTAACTATAAATCTTGTCTATAGATGATATAGGTCAGTCTACAGTCTTAAGTATAGTTCAGCCCATAAACATGACTATTGATCAGTCTAGAAGTCTAAACCGAAATTACTCAAACAATTATCGCCAAAAAGAAAATCCGGCTGTATTGTGGCTGAATTGGAGAAAAGTTAACCAGAACACAAAAATTAATAACTGAATTTGTATTTATTAATATTTTGTTAAATTTGTTTAGCTGAATAGTATAACCCATTAGCTGAATAAGATTTTCTCGCATATTTCAATACATATACAAAAACGAACTTTCACTGAATAATTTTCCTACAAATTTAATTAGCTGAATTAACTTTTCGTGTAAATTTCTTCAATTTTTATGCATGTTATAAAAAATATAGTATTTAAACGTTTTAAGTCAGCTGAATTTTTCTATTGAGCTTCAAATTTTTTAGCTGAATAAAGTAATTTTATGTTTTTTTTTTTTAGTATTTTATTAAATTTGTTTATCTGTATATCTTAATTATTAGCTGAATTAGATTTTCTTGGTGAAAATTTATATTCTAACACAATTTAATTTAATATTTTTTTTTAGATTTGTTCTGCTGAATAAGATTTTTTTTGGGGCTGAATAAGATTTTTTAAAATAGTCTAGTTTTTAACATTTAAAGACAGCTGAATAGAGATTTTTGTGATCTAATCAATTTAATAGTTGTTTAGTTTGATAGTTATTCAGCTGAATTTCGAAGGAGTGAAAGGATAGAGGATAGATTGGACTTTTAGAAGTCACAACTGATTTTCTAAATAACAATTATAATGTCTCAAATATGTGGAAAAACTGAGTTTTTCAATCTATAGAACACGATATCTCGAAAGTGTAAAGTGATGAAGGAATTCTGAACAGATTCAGCTTAGCTAAATCCTCTGATTATCGACTTTTTTCTAATTTGTTTGGCCTATGTAATCCTAAACTCTCCATTTTATTAACATAGTTGGTGTTCTAGTTGTTTTTTTAATGTAATTATTATTAAAATAAATTCAAATCTATATAAATGTCAAATATAGATTGGGTGTAATAATTTTAAAATTACCCTAGTATAGCTAGACTTTAAAAAAAATAGCAAAAACTACCTTTTCAGCTGAACATAACAATATTTTTTACCAAAAATTTGTTTTACTCTCTAAAACCAGAACATAAATAAAATTAAAATTTATTTATTTTCTTGTTTGTTGCGTTACAAATAAAGTCATTTAAACCTATCATGACTTCATTAAATTATAATTTAAACAAAATAATAACCAACCAACAAAAACAGCAAAACTAATATAAATTATTAACGTATTTTTGTTTTTATACCCTACACCACTTTAGTGGGGAGGGTATATTGGGTTTGTGCTGATGTTTGTAACGCACAATAATATTGGTCCTATACCCACCTTAAAGTATACCAATCGGCTCAGAATCATTTTCTGAGTCGATTTAGCTATGTCCGTCCGTCCATGTAAACCTTGTAATCAAACTACAGGTCGCAATTTTGAAGATAATTCAATGAAATTTGGTACATGATCTTCTATTGTCCCAGGGACGAAGCCTATTGAAAATGGTTAAGATCGGTCCATTATTTCACCTAGCCCCCATACAACTGAACCCCCCAATAGGGCTTGTAATTCTTGTAATCAAACTACAGGTCGCAATTTTGAAGATAATTCAATGAAATTTGGTACATGATCTTCTATTGTCCTAGGGACGAAGCCTATTGAAAATGGTTAACATCGCTCCATTATTTCACCTAGCCCCCATACAACTGAACCCCTCGAATGGGGCTTTTAAAACTTGTAATCAAACTACAGGTCGCAATTTTGGAGATAATTCAATGAAATTTGGCACATGATATTTTATGGTACCGTAGATGAAGCCTGTTGAAAATGGTTTACATCGGTCCATTATTTCACCTAGCCCCCATACAACTGAACCCCTCGAATAGGGCTTTTAAAACTTGTAATCAAACTACAGGTCGCAATTTTGGAGATAATTCAATGAAATTTGGCACATGATCTTTTATGATATCGTAGACGAAGCCTATTGAAAATGGTTAACATCGGTCCATTATTTCACCTAGCCCCCATGCAACTGAACCGGGAATAGGGCTTTTAAAACTTGTAATCAAACTACAGGTCGCAATTTTGGAGATAATTCAATGAAATTTGGCACATGATCTTTTATGGTACCGTAGATGAAGCCTGTTGAAAATGGTTTCCATCGGTCCATTATTTCACCTAGCCCCCATACAACAATGTTTAATATACTCATATCTCGACAAAAAGCTGCAATAACCAAGTTGTATACAAGACTTGATGACCCCCACGAATTCCATAATAATAGGTTCTCATATGACCCTAGCCCCTATGAAAAGCACCCATCAAAATTTCACTTAAATGTCCAGAATTTTATTCAACAATAAACGGCTTAAGTATGTATATCTAAGGCAGGGTACAATTCAACTTAAATGCTTTACTATGGCAACTAAATCACATTATATTTTTGTCAAAGGTGTAGGGTATTATATGGTCGGCCTCGCCCGACTATAATTTCTTACTTGTTTTTTTTTTAGTTTGTATTCTGTCAAACATTTATAAAAAAAAATATCCACTACATAAGTAGTACATTTATTTATTATTCTTTTTTTTATATATGTATGTATATATTTTAACTATAACAGCTCCAAAACTAACTACAAACCTGGTTAAAATTTTAAATTAAAGAAAATAAAAAAAATAATATTTTGTACAAAATAAAACGCATACAGAAAATATTTTTGCTAAGAAAAAAAATCTAGTGTAGTTCTGTTTGGAAAAAAAGTGAAGGGGTTCCAATGAAATGATTAAATCAATTTTTATACTAAAAAAAATAATAAAATAAAATAACGCACTACTAACACCAATCTGTAGTTATGTTTTAAAACAACATTTGACGTCCAACTATTTGAACAACGAGGAGTTCAGTAGTTTTGTTATGATTTTTCAATATTTAAACGCCAATAACGGGCGTTTTCCCTTTTAATCAAAATCAAAAGTCATTGAAAATGTTTAAAACAAAAAATAAAAAAAAAAATAAAAAAAACGCATAAAATAAAACAAAATCACATTCAGACAAAAACATATGGATCGTTTGAATTGTGCAATTGAATGAATTGAATTGAGTTGAATTTTTATTAATTCATCTTAAAAAGGAAAATTCGTTCAAGTTTTATTTATTTTTTTTTTTTGTTAAACAATTTAATAGTGAATTTTGTACGTGTTCTCTATGCAGACCAGATTTGGGAAATGTTAATTAAACAGAAAATTGTGTAAAACAGAGTTGGGATATTATTATACAGAAAATTTTTCGTAGAAAACTAACGATTTT
>NW_023995776.1:0-20000 GCF_015586225.1 Lucilia sericata | reverse complement strand
TAGTCCTACTATTGATTTGACTACATAAAAGACTATAGACTAGATTATAGACTAGACTATAGACTAGACTATAGACTAGACTATAGACTAGACTATAGACTAGACTATAGACTAGACTATAGACTAGACTATAGACTAGACTATAGACTATAGACTAGACTATGGACTAGACTATAGACTAGACTATAGACTAGACTATAGACTAGACTATAGACTAGACTATAGACTAGACTATAGACTAGACTATAGACTAGACTATAGACTAGACTATAGACTAGACTATAGACTAGACTATAGACTAGACTATAGACTAGACTATAGACTAGACTATAGACTAGACTATAGACTAGACTATAGACTATACTAGACTAGACTATAGACTAGACTATAGACTAGACTATAGACTAGACTATGACTAGACTATAGACTAGACTATAGACTAGACTATAGACTAGACTATAGACTAGACTATAGACTATTAGACTAGGACTATAGAACTAGACTAGACTAGACTATAGACTAGACTATAGACTAGACTATAGAACTAGACTTATAGGACTCGACTATAGACTAGCTATAGACTAGACTATAGACTAGACTATAGACTAGACTATAGACTAGACTATAGACTAGACTATAGACTAGACTATAGACAGACTATAGACTAGACTATAGACTAGACTATAGACCTGACATACTAGACTATAGACTAGACTATAGACTAGACTATAGACTAGACTATAGACTAGGACTATAGGACTAGACTATAGACTAGACTATAGACTAGACTATCGACTAGACTATAGACTAGCTATGACTAGACTAGACTAGACTATAGACTAGACTATAGACTAGACTATAGACTAGACTATAGACTAGACTATAGACTAGACTATAGACTAGACTATAGACTAGACTATAGACTAGACTATAGACTAGACTATAGACTAGACTATAGACTAGACTATAGACTAGACTATAGACTAGACTATAGACTAGACTATAGACTAGACTATAGACTAGACTATAGACTAGACTATAGACTAGACTATAGACTAGACTATAGACTAGACTATAGACTAGACTATAGACTAGACTATAGACTAGACTATAGACTAGACTATAGACTAGACTATAGACTAGACTATAGACTAGACTATAGACTAGACTATAGACTAGACTATAGACTAGACTATGGACTAGACTATAGACTAGACTATAGACTAGACTATAGACTAGACTATAGACTAGACTATAGACTAGACTATAGACTAGACTATAGACTAGACTATAGACTAGACTATAGACTAGACTATAGACTAGACTATAGACTAGACTATAGACTAGACTATAGACTAGACTATAGACTAGACTATAGACTAGACTATAGACTAGACTATAGACTAGACTATAGACTAGACTATAGACTAGACTATAGACTAGACTATAGACTAGACTATAGACTAGACTATAGACTAGACTATAGACTAGACTATAGACTAGACTATAGACTAGACTATAGACTAGACTATAGACTAGACTATAGACTAGACTATAGAACTAGACTATAGACTAGACTATAGACTAGACTATAGACTAGACTATAGACTAGGACCTATAGACTAGACTATTGACTAGACTATAGACTAGACTATAGACTAGACTATAGAGCTAGACTATAGACTAGACTATAGACTAGACGTATAGACTAGACTATAGACTAGACTATAGACTAGACTATATACTAGACTATAGACTAGACTATAGACTAGACTATAGACTAGACTAGACTAGACTATAGACTAGACTATAGACTAGACTATAGACTAGACGATAGACTAGACTATAGACTAGACTATAGACTAGACTATAGACTAGACTATAGACTAGACTATAGACTAGACTATAGACTAGACCTATAGACTAGACTATAGACTAGACTATGACTAGACTATAGACTAGACTATAGACTAGACTAATAGACTAGACTATAGACTAGACTATAGACTAGACTATAGACTAGACTATAGACTAGACTATAGACTAGACTGTAGACTAGACTAAAGACTAGACTATAGACTAGACTATAGACTAGACTATAGGCAACACTATAGACTAGACTATAGACAACACTATAGACTAGACTATATACTAGACTATAGACTAGACTATAGACTAGACTATAGACTACACTATAGACTACACTATAGACTACACTATAGACTAGACTATAGACTAGACTATAGACTAAACTATAGACTAGACTATAGACTAGACTATAGACTAGACTATAGACTAGACTATAGACTAGACTATATACTAGACTATATACTAGACTATAGACTAGACTATAGACTAGACTATAGACTAGATTATTGACTTGGCTATAGACTAGACTATAGACTAGACTATAGACTAGACTATAGACTAGACTATAGACTAGACTATAGACTAGACTATAGACTAGACTATAGACTAGACTATAGACTAGACTATAGACTAGACTATAGACTAGACTATAGACTAGACTATAGACTAGACTATAGACTAGACTATAGACTAGACTATAGACTAGACTATAGACTAGACTATAGACTAGACTATAGACTAGACTATAGACTAGACTATAGACTAGACTATAGACTAGACTATAGACTAGACTATAGACTAGACTATAGACTAGACTATAGACTAGACTATAGACTAGACTATAGACTAGACTATAGACTAGACTATAGACTAGACTATAGACTAGACTATAGACTAGACTATAGACTAGACTATAGACTAGACTATAGACTAGACTATAGACTAGACTATAGACTAGACTATAGACTAGACTAGACTAGACTAGACTATAGACTAGACTATAGACTAGACTATAGACTAGACTATAGACTAGACTATAGACTAGACTATAGGCTAGACTATAGACTAGACTATAGACTAGACTATAGACTAGACTATAGACTAGACTATAGACTAGACTATAGACTAGACTATAGACTAGACTATAGACTAGACTATAGACTAGACTATAGACTAGACTATAGACTAGACTATAGACTAGACTATAGACTAGACTATAGACTAGACTATAGACTAGACTATAGACTAGACTATAGACTAGACTATAGACTAGACTATAGACTAGACTATAGACTAGACTATAGACTAGACTATAGACTAGACTATAGACTAGACTAGACTAGACTATAGACTAGACTATAGACTAGACTATAGACTAGACTATAGACTAGACTATAGACTAGACTATAGACTAGACTATAGACTAGACTATAGACTAGACTATAGACTAGACTATAGACTAGACTATAGACTAGACTATAGACTAGACTAGAGACTAGACTATAGACTAGACTATAGACTAGTCTATAGACTAGACTATAGACTAGACTATAGACTAGATTATAGACTAGACTATAGACTAGACTATAGACTAGACTATAGACTAGACTATAGACTAGACTATAGACTAGACTATAGACTAGACTATAGACTAGACTATAGACTAGACTATAGACTAGACTATAGACTAGACTATAGACTAGACTATAGACTAGACTATAGACTAGACTATAGACTAGACTAGACTAGACTATAGACTAGACTATAGTCTAGTCTATAGACTACACTATAGACTAGACTATAGACTAGACTATAGAGTAGACTATACACTAGACTATAGACTAGACCATAGACTAGACCATACACTAGACTATATACTGGACTATAGACTAGACTATGTACTGGACTATAGACTAGAGTATAAACTAGACAAAAAACCAGACTATAGACTATCGAAATCAAATTTCAAAAATCCTAGGTGCCAAAATCCGTAATTAAACACCCTTTGCCCTTAGCATAATCGAAATTTTGAAATACCCAAAAAAATAGCACGTATTAATTTAAATTGGAAAATCGAAAGTGAAGTTTATTAGTTTGTTTAACCTGATATTTCAAATTACAAAAGTTTAACAATTTCTGTTTTCAACACGATATATAGAGCAAATAGAAAACGTGCTCTAAGTAGTCTAAATCAAACAACTAGTTTCCTAACTATAAACACTTTTGTATATCTTCTGAAATCACAAACTTAAGAATGTTTATTTATTTTTAAAAACTCCTAGAAAATAATCACGTTTTTCAATACTTGAAATAATTTCAAACATATTAACATAAAACCCGGCCTAAATAAACATTAATAGAAGGAAGTTTCAAAACAAACATTTAATATGAAATTTTTTTTATAAAATTAAATCACAATAATAATAATAAGGAAACATTCAGCATTTATAATAACATAATATTTAACTAAACAATAAAAATTATTTATTTATAAATAGAGAAAATTTATTGATTTCAAAACACAAACTATTAAACTTAATTTGCTTAAATCTAGTTAAAAATTCCAAATCATATGCTTAACAAATTTAAATAATTTCACGTGATTTTTAAAAATAAACATATACTTAAAATGTATATAGTTGTTAAATTGATAGCAAAACTAACTGTATTTTAATTAAATGAAACTGAACTTTTGTAAAAAAATCTAAATAGTTAATCTGAAATTTTAAATCTTTTTCGTATTATAATGATGAAATTATTTATGGTATAATCTAGAGTTACAGTTAGAACTAGAGAAATAGCACTGATTTGTAGACTTGTAGTGAAGACTATAGCAGAGATTTTAATTATGAATAGAATATAGTCAGACTATAAAGTAGACTATTGTTGGACTATTGAGTAAACTAAAGTCCGACTACAGAGTAAACTATAGTTGGTCTATAAAGTAGATTGCAGTCGAAGTATATAGTAGACTGCAGTTGGATTATAGAGTAGACAATAGTCGGACTATGGAGTAGACTATAGTCGTACTATGAAGTAGACTATAGTCGGAGTATGGAGTAAACTAAATTCGAACTGTTAGGTAGTCTATACTCGGCCTATGGAGTAGACTTTAGTCGGACTGTAGAGTAGACTATAGTCGGACTACAGTGTAGACTATAGTCGGTCTATAGAGTAGACTGTAGTCAGAGTATAGAGTAGACAACAGTCTGACTACAGATTATACTATAGCCGGATTATAGAGTAGACTATAGTCGGACTATAGAGTAGGCTATATCCGGATAATAGAGTAGGCTATAGTCGGACTATGGAGTTGACTATAGTCGGTCTATAGAGTAGAATGTAGTCGAACTATAGAGTAGACTGTAGCCGTGCTATAGAGTAGACTGTAGTCGGACTATAGAGTAGACTATAGTCGGACTATAGAGTAGGCTATAACCGGATTATAGAGTAGACTATTGACGGACTATAGAGTAGGCTATAGTCGGACTATAGAGTAGGCTATAGTCGGACTATGGAGTTGCCTATAGTCGGTCTATGGAGTAGACTGTAGTCGAACTAAAGAGTACACTGTAGTCGTACTATAGAGTAGACTGTAGTCGGACTATAGAGTCGGACTATAGAGTAGACTATAGTCGGACTATACAGTACACAATAGTCGGACTATGGAAAAGACTATAGTCGGACTATGGAGTAGACTATAGTCGGACTATGGAATAGACTATTGACGGACTATGGAGTAGACTATAGTCGTACTATGGAGTAGACTATAGTCGGACTATAGTGTAGACTATAGTCGTACTGTAGTCGGACTATAGAGTTGACTGTAGTCGGACTACATAGTAGACTGTAATCGGACTATAGAGTAGACTGTAGTCAGACTATAGAGTAGACTGTAGTCGGACTATAAAGAACACTGTAGTCGTACTATAGAGTAGACAACAGTCGTACTATAGAATAGGCTGTAGTCGGACTATAAAGTAGATTGTAGTCGAACTATAGAGTTGACTGTAGTCGGACTTCATAGTAGACTGTAGTCGGACTATAGAGTAGACTGTAGTCGGACTATAGAGTAGAGTGTAGTCGGACTATAAAGAACACTGTAGTCGTACTTTAGAGTAGACTTTAGTCGTACTATAGAGTTGACTGTAGTCGGACTACATAGTAGAATGTAGTCGGAATATAGAGGAGACTGTAGTCGGATTATAGAGTAGACTGTTGTCGGATTATAGAGTAGACTGTTGTCGGATTATAGAGTAGACTGTTGTCGGACTATAAGGAACCCTGTAGTCGAGCTATAGAGTAGACTGTATTCGGGCTATAGAGTAGACTGTATTCGGGCTATAGAGTAGACTGTAGTCGGATTATAAAGTAGTTTGTAGTGGGCTATAAATTAGACTGCGTTCGGGCTATAGAGTGGACTGTAGTCGGGTTATAGACTAGATTATAGTTGGACTGGTAAGACACTAGAGTATTCTATAGTCGGACTATAGTCAAGCCAAAAGAATAGTCTATATTTCCTATTAATTTTCCCCCGATTGCCGAAAATTTTGAATCTTTACACAACCAAGTTTATGCTATTTTGATAATCAAGGCTGCAGTATAATAAATAAAACTTTAACAAGTGTTAAACGATGAGTTTTGAATAGTAATTATTGGCAGACGTCTTCACTTTCGTTAAAAATTAAAATAAAAATTTAACAAACGAAAAAAAAACTACCAAAATATGTAGTGGGAGTTAAATTTACGAGTAATAATGTGACCAAAATAATGCACAGCCACTGACTGACTACAAATTGAGGAGAATACAAGAGTGAGTGCTAAAGTGACCATAAAAAGTAATATTCGTTTAGTAATGTTTAAGTAAAATAGTAGTAGGTAGTTTAATTTATTTAATATAGTTTTTAAAAATTGTACGTGTAAAGAATTTCTTAACAGAATATTAGCTTTGTATAACTTCACGTTACCTTCAAACATTAAAATATACATTTTTGTTCAAAATTTTAAACTATACTACACTTTACCAAAAAATTAAACGCTTTTTTAACAAAAAAAAGCGTACTGCATCAAAAAAATATGTATTAACAATAACAATTGAAAAACATTAAACCTTTTTTATTGTTGTTATTTCTTGAGGGCCATAGACGATGGCCAATGCAGAGAGCTACGAAGCTAGAAGTAATCGTTTGTCATTTGAATGCGTATTATAGTAATACTTATGGTATTTTTTCCGATATTATTTTGTATTTTTAAATGTTATGATTCGTTGAGTGTTTAGTTCCCTGCGTTCGCTGTGAAGAAGATTTTGTTTTTCATATAAAAAGCCAAACGATTTTGCTAGCGATATGTCAGTTCAATTTTAAACAACCGACAGTGTTTAACAAAAATTTTCATCCTTAGCCCACAATGAAATCCTTCACCGTAAGTGCATTAAATTTAAAGACAGAAAATGTCACAGAAAAAAAATGTTCAAACAAAATTGCGTGGAATATAAACTGAAGACCTTTTGCTGTGTTTTGACTTCTTCACCCGAGTCATGTGGATTATTAAAGCTTAAAGTCAACAGTGAAATTTAACGGATTTTGTTGTTCTTCATCTTAAGACTGTGGATTAAATAGTTTGGTATAATTTATTTTAGGCTGCTGCTGTTATTTCCACCTTGGCTGCTGCCAACGCCGGCTTTGCCCCCGCTCCCTTGGCTTATGCTGCTGCTCCTTATGCTGCCGCTCCATTCGCTGCTGCTTCTCCCTATGTAGCTCATCCTTATGCTGCTGCTCCCTATGTAGCTGCCCCCGCTGCCTACTCTGCTCCTTTGGTAGCTAAGACTTTCGCCGCTGCTCCAGCTTTTGCTGCCCCTGGCCCAGTCTACGCTGCTGCCCCAGCTCCCTATGTAGCCGCCCCTGTTGCTAAGACTTATGCTGCTGCTCCCTTGGTAGCTAAGACTTTCGCTGCTCCCGTTGTAGCTGCTGCCCCAGCCCCAGTTTTGGCTAAGACCGTTGCTGCTCCTTTGGCCGCTCCCGTAGCCCCTGTTGCTGCCGTAGCTGCTCCCGTTGTAGCCAAGGCTGCCGTCGTAGAACCCGAAATTGTTGATGCCCATCCTCAATACAAATTCGCCTACAATGTTCAAGATGCTTTGACCGGTGACTCCAAGACCCAAGAAGAAACCCGTGACGGTGATGTAGTACGTGGCTCTTACTCTCTCATCGAAGCCGATGGCTCCCGCCGTATTGTCAACTACTATGCTGATGACATCAACGGTTTCAACGCTGTTGTCTCCAAGGATGTTCCCGTAGCTGCTGCCCCTGTTGTAGCTGCCCCAGCTCCCGTTGTTGCCAAGACCTTCGCCGCCCCCATTGTTGCCTAATTTCTTTCAACGAACTTATTAAGCAATCAATAGTGATGTCCTTGTGAGATTACTTCAGTACCTTCTTTTTTTGCCAATTTGCCTTTAATTCTTAGCTAATTGTTTATCTTTACTACGCTATCTATCCCTTTTCCTGCTAAGTCTTAAAAAAATCAATCTCTCTTATTCGTTATTGTCAGTGGGTTAAATTAACCCTGGTCTGCTGTCGAGGTGCTGTCAAATAATTGCAATAGCGTAAGCGAAATTCATTTGTAAATAACATTTTCTATAATCATTGTCGTTGTTGTAAAAAAATTTCAACTTTCATCACTTACTTATGACCATGACTTTGATAAAACTGTTAAATAAAAAAAAATATTGAAAAAAATTTTGATATCTTGTTAATTATTTCTTAAATTGAAAACTAATAGGTAGCTCTTTAAGTAGACTATTAGTAGTCACACAATAGAGTAGACTATCGTAGACTATTGTCAGACCATAGAGAAAAATATGGAGCAGACTATAGTTCAGCTATAGATCAGAATATAGTCAGGCTACGGAGCACACCATAGTGAGACTATAGAGTACACTATAGTAGACTATTGTTCAACCATAGAGTAGACTATAGTCACATTATAGATTATACTATAGTTAGACTAAAGAGTAAACAATGAAGTAGACTTATAGTAGACTATAGTCAGACTTTAGAGTAAACTATAGTATGAATATAGATTAGACTATAGACAGCCCATAGTCATATTATTGAGTAGACTATAGTCAGACCATAAAGTTGGCTATAGTCACATTGTAGAATAAACTATAGTCACACTATAGAGTAGACAATAGTCGGACTATAGACTGTAGGGTAGACTATATTCAGACTTTAGAGTAGACTATAGACAGACTATAGAGTAGACTATAGTCAGACTACAGAGTAGACTATAGTTAGACCATAGAGAAGAATATGGAGCAGACTATAGTCCAGCTATAGATCAGAATATAGTCAGGTAATGGAGTAGACCATAATGAGACTATAGACTACACTGTAGTCAGACTATAGAGTAGACTATTGTTCGACCATAGAGCAGACTATAGTTACATTATAGAGTATACTATAGTCAGATTATATAGTAGACAATAGTCGCACTATAGAATAGACTATAGTCAGAATATAGAGTAGATTATAGTTAGACTAATGAGTAAACTATGAAGTAGACTGTATTCAGACTTTATAGTAGAATATAGTCAGACTTTAGAGTAAACTATAGTAAGAATATAGATTAGACTGGTCTATAGTCACATTATTGAATAGACTATAGAGTAGACTATAGTCAGGCTATAAAGTTGACTATAGTCACATTGTAGTACTCTACAGTGTGACTATAGTCTATAGTGACTATAGAGTCGACTATAGTCAGACTGTAGGGTAGACTACAGTCAGACTACAGACTAAACTATATTCAGACTTTAGAGTAGACTATAGTCAGACTACAGAGTAGATCATAGTCTGACCATGGAGTAGAATTTATTTAGACTTTAGAGTAGACTATAGTAAGAATGTATAGTAGAGTAGACTATAGTCAGACTAAAGAGTAAACTATAGTTAGACTATAGAGTAGGCTATGTTCAGACTTTATAAATAAAATTCACTATTGTCAGACTATAGAGTAGACCACAATTAACAGAAAAATTCGATCCACAAAAGATCCATATAGATGTTTTTTTCAGTAATTATATTTTATTTAACAGTTTTAACAAAGTCTCAGTTATGAGTTATTTACAAATGAATTTCGCTTAAGCCATTGAAATTATTTGACAGCACCTTGACAGATAGACATGGGGTTAATTTAACCCATTGACTTAGCAGGGGAAAAAGGATAGATAACGAAATAGAGATAAATAATTAGCTAAGAATTAAAGGCAAATTGGCAAAAAGAAGTAATCTCATAAAGGCATCACTTAGGGAGAAATTAGGCAACAACGGCAGCTGGGGCAGCTACAACGGGAGCAGCAGCTACGGGAACATCCTTAGACACAACAGCGTTGAAACCGTTGATATCATCAGCATAGTAGTTGACAATACGACGGGAGCCATCGGCTTCGATGAGAGAGTAAGATCCACGTACTACATCACCATTACGGGTTTCTTCTTGGGTCTTGGAGTCACCGGTCAAAGCATCTTGGACATTGTAGGCGAATTTGTATTGAGGGTAGGCATCAACAACTTCAGCCTTGGCTACAACGGGAGCAGCTACGGCAGCAACGGGAGCGGCCAAAGGAGCAGCAACGGTCTTAGCCAAAACAGGGGCTGGGGCAGCAGCATAGACGGGAGCAGCAGCATAAGTCTTAGCAACAGGGGCGGCTACATAAGGAGCAGGGGCAGCAGCATAGACTGGGCCAGGGGCAGCAAAAGCTGGAGCTGCGGCGAAAGTCTTAGCTACCAAGGGAGCAGAGTAAGCAGCGGGGGCAGCTACATAAGGAGCGGCAGCGTAGTGATGAGCTACATAGGGAGAAGCAGCAGCGAAAGGAGCGGCAGCATAAGCCAAGGGAGAGGGAGCAAAACCAGCGTTGGCAGCAGCCAAGGTGGAGATAACAGCAGCAGCCTAAAATAAAACAATGTTTAAATAATTAGTTTATTGTTTAAAGCAACAAAATCTTTTAATTTTCACTTTAATCCAAAAGTTTTAGTCATATTTAGCTAAAGACCCTTTAAGCTTACATTCCACAAACTTTTGTTTTGTACTTACGGTGAAGGATTTCATTGTGAGTTTAGGATGAACTATTTAGTTAAACACTGTCGGTTGTTTAAAATTGAACTGACATATCTTTAACCAAATGGTTTGGCATTTTATATTAAAAAATTCTTTATATTCTTTACTCACGTAACTCAACTCACCAAACAAATTATAATATTTAAAAATGCAAATTAAAAAAAAATTAAGTTTATACGCATTCAAACGCGTATTAACCAAAGCTCTCTCTATCTACATTGATTATCGTCTGTGACCTTCAAAATTACAATAAATAGGTTTAATGTTTTGCAGTACACTTTTTTGTTAAAATGTTAAAAATTTTTAGCAATTGATTTTTGAGGAAAAATTAATAAAAAATGGAATTTTATTTTTTAACTAAAAATAAATTTTCATTAAAAATTACTTATTAATAGAAGAATATAGTTTTGGGTTTAATTAAAAATAAATTAAAAATTTCAATGTAAAATTAAATAAGGGAAAATTTGATTACACAGGCCAACAAAATTAAAAAAACAGAACCCAGAGACCCTCCATTCATTACATCAGATTAATGACATATCTTATTAAAAAAATTTTAGAAATATGAAGCGTTTTTGGCTATACTTCTGGCGATATAATAACACAAAGACCCTTCTGTTTATAAAATCTGTTATGCCATCTGAAAGTCCATTCTGTTGACTTTAAAATAAAAGCTTAACCTCTGTTATATCATTTACCTTCCCAAAATGTTTAAAAAAGGTTATAACGACTCAAATGTGTCCAAAAATGAGTGATAGTTGTATTCTGAGATCAGATTCGAAATCAGCGCAGCTCAATCTTTAAGAATGCTAGTTATTTTTGGAAAATTTACTAGAGACATGATCGCATTAAGTAGTGTGAGCACAACAATTGCGGAACTTAATAGGTTTACAATCTGAACATCATCTAGACTAATAATAACCCTAATACTAAGCTATTAGGTCTGAGGAATTTTATATGAATACATTACTTAAATTTTGAGTTAAGGCTCGTCCTTTGGACTTTGTTTTCTTAACGGACTTTGACCCTCAACTGATGGCAAAGTTAGAAATTTGTCGGCTTAGAATTGTTTAAACTTTTAATATAGTTTGGTTGCATTCTGAGATCAGATTCGGAATCAGCGCAGTTCAATCTTTAAGAATGTTAGTTATTTTCGGAAAATTTACTAGAGACATGATCGGATTAAGCAATTGCCGAACTTAATAGGTTTCCAATCTATTAAGTTTGACCCTCAATGGATGGTTTAATGTTTTTTGGCTGCAAGGCAAAGTTAGAAATTTGTCGGCTTAGTATTGTTTAAACTTTTAATATAGTTTCGATTTCTGCGATCCTATTCTGAATGAGGGTCTTACTTGCAGTGGACTCTTTTCAAGAAGAAGTTATAAATTTCTGTATTAGAAATATACATGTTATGTTTTGGTGGAATTTAGCAACTTAGTGTAATCCAACTCCGAAAGATGTGAAGTCGTGTTAATGAAAGGAAAGAAATTTTGATGTGGACCCCTATATATATGATTTAACAAACTGTTACCGTTCTGTCTATCTTAAGCTATAAAACTTACATAAAAGTTTATGACAAAAATTTTCAAATAAAATACTAAGACAATATTGATGTTTTTTTTTTTCAATAATTATTTTTTATTTAACAGTTTTAACAAAGTCTTCGTTCATGAGTAAGTGATGACAGTTGACATTTTTTACAACAACGACAATGATTGTAGAAAATGTTTTTTACAAATGAAATTCGCTTACACTATTGCAATTATGTGACAGCACCTTGACACCTAAACATAGGGTTAATTTAACCCATTGACTTAGCAGGAAAAAAGGATAGATAACGAAATGAAGATAAATAATTAGCTAAGAATTAAAGGCAAATAGGCAAAAAGAATTTGTGAAAAATTAGGCAACAACGGCAGCTGGGGCAGCTACAACGGGAGCAGCAGCTACGGGAACATCCTTAGAGACAACAGCGTTGAAACCGTTGACGGAATCAGCATAGTAGTTGACAATACGACGAGAGCCATCGGCTTCGATGAGAGAGTAAGAGCCACGTACTACATCACCGTCACGGGTTTCTTCTTGGGTCTTGGAGTCACCGGTCAAAGCATCTTGGACATTGTAGGCGAATTTGTATTGAGGGTAGGCATCAACAACTTCAGCCTTGGCTACAACGGGAGCAGCTACGGCAGCAACGGGAGCGGCCAAAGGAGCAGCAACGGTCTTAGCCAAAACTGGGGCTGGGGCAGCAGCGTAGACGGGAGCAGCAGCATAAGTCTTAGCAACAGGGGCGGCTACATAAGGAGCTGGGGCAGCAGCATAGACTGGGCCAGGGGCAGCAAAAGCTGGAGCAGCAGCGAAAGTCTTAGCTACCAAAGGAGCAGAGTAGGCAGCGGGGGCAGCTACATAAGGAGCGGCAGCGTAGTGATGAGCTACATAGGGAGAAGCAGCAGCGAAGGGAGCGGCAGCATAGGGAGCAGCAGCATAAGCCAAGGGAGCGGGAGCGAAACCGGCATTGGCAGCAGCCAAGGTGGAGATAACAGCAGCAGCCTAAAATAAAGCAATATTAAGTAATTAGTCCACTGTTTAAGGGCAAAGATCAACAAAATCCGTGAAGTTTCACTATCAGCTTTAGTCATATTTTGCTAAAGACCCTTTCAGCTAATAAGCCACAAAATTTTGTTTAAAAAATATTCTTTGATTTTTTTAGCATTTTTGTTCTACTTACGGTGAAGGATTTCATTGTGAGTTAAGGGTGAATTATTTAGTTAAACACTGTCGATTATTTAAAATTAAACTGACATGTCTTTACCTAAATGGTTTGGCATTTTATATTAAAAAAAAAACTCTTCTTTACTGGCGAACGAAGGGAACTTAACACTCAACAAATTATAATATTTAAAAATGCAAAATAAAAAAATTAAGTTTATACACATTCAAACGCGTATTAATCAGAGCTCCCTAACTACATTGGTTATTGTCAGTGACCCTCAAAATTACAATAAATAGGTTTAATGTTTTTTCCAAATAGTTTTTTGTTAAAACGTTTAATTTTTAGCAATTGATTTTTAAAGAAAAATTAATAAAAAAACAAAATTTTTCACAAAGAAATATTTTTGTTTTTTAAATATAAAATTTTTCTGAAAATTTAAATTTTCGATTATATACTAAAAATAATTCCTCAAAATGGACATAATTACGTCCAATAGAAGAATATTGTCAAATTATGAAATGATGTTTAAATAAAGCAACTAAGAGTTGTGTGCTTAAAAAAATAGTCAGTGGTTTTGAAAACGAAAAAGTTCCAGACATAAGGAGACTTATACTTATGGCGATAGGGAGCTAATCAAAATTTCACGTGAAATATGTTCCCTTTTCACTTTTTTCGTTCACTAACTTTTTTGTCGTGAAAAAAATTCCGCTGTTGTGAAATTAGTTGATGGAATTTTGTAAACATTGAACAGCTGTTGCATACAAAATCAACTATTGTTAATGAATTGTTCACATCAAATTCACGATAGCAATTTTAACTTCGAGGGGAATGAAAATTTCACTTTTATGGGTAATAGGGGTGATGGAGTTTCATTCAAAGAAGACGCTGCGTATTTAATTCTATGTTTCTAGGTTTAATATTAATAGAGATTCAAAATGTATTAATTCTGGAACAAAAAAGTGCCAAAAACTTTACTCCATTAGGATCTTATATGTTTTATTTTATGTTTCTAGCTTCAATAATTCAGAAAATCTAAAAGTACCACTTGAATGACGAAAAGTATCAGTTGAATAACGAAAAAATACCAAGAATTTCCCCTTTATAGATATTCATTCCATCAGGTTCCTATAAGTCTGATTATATGTATGTTTCTAGGTCCAATATTGCATAAAAACTAAAGAAGTATCAGTTGAAGAAAACTTAAAAAGTACCAGTTAAAGAACGAAAAGTGCCAAAAAAATAGTCCTTGGTACCAAAGTTACAAATACGTTTAATTAATTTTTCAAATTAAAAATGATTATATTTTTTTAATATTTTCCATCTCCGCTTAATTTTCCACACACAATTTTCCATCCCTGATTTTGGCAATAACAAAACAATAACAACGCACATCTTCATAAATAATGTGTTGTTCTTCATCTGTATTGTTTTTATAAATAAACAAACTAATTACAAGAACAATATTTACCATATGTAGCTTAGAGTGCTCCAAACTTGTATGAAGGAAAAAAAATTTTATCCTACAGGCCGTCCCCCCCCCCTAGAATTGTTCTATGGGTTATAAAAATATGTCGTGCAAAAAATTAGGTCAATAGGACCTTTCAAATGGGTTAATACCCAATTGTTTTTTTTATCAATTTGCTGAATTAATGGGATTGCAAACGGGTTTTATTGAAATATGTCCAAATTGGCATGTTTTTAAAACATCGGGATCATTTTGACCCCAAGGCCGTTTAAGGGTTAATTTATTTTTTTCACTATTATTGTAAATATCGGTTGTTAATAAATAAATTTCTTAAGTTTTATGATAATCTACTAGGGTGATCGATTATTCGACATTTTCCAAAAACCGGTTTTCGAATAGTTCGAATAGTTGACATTTAAAAAAAACCGGTTGATATTTTTCAAGTTCAGAAAAAACCGGTTAACCGGTTTTTCATTATAAATAAAAAAACATATTTTAATTTGAAAAACTTAATGTTTATGTTTAAATTTGATTAATAAAACATGGCCCGAAATGATTTTTAACAGTTTAAAAGAGTATAACTTTAGATCTAGTATTCTGATTTACATTATTTCATTAATATAAAAAAATTAGGAAAAAAGTGGGACACTTCTGTTAAACATAAGGTACTATGTAATCCTAGCTTATTTTAAAAGCCCTGTTTAGGAAATTTGCGTAGGCATTCCAACACTTCCATAAAATTTCAGCCGTAAATTAATTATTGTAATTGGAATATAATCTTAAGATTGATAAAATTTTATCAAATAGTTATCAATTTTACAAATAAATTTTTTTTTAATTAATTAGGAAAATCAAAAAAGTTTAACCAAAGGAGCTTTAGAAAAATATACGCTAGCTCCTCGACTCGAATATTTTTAAAATTTAGGCGGGCTGTATTATTATTTACTTAAAAATTTCATTTAAATAATCTTTGAAATAAATAGTATTCGAAAAATAAAAGTATTCGAAACCGGTTTTTAAAAAGTGAAAAAACCGGGTTATTCGATATTCGAAAAATCAACATTAAGAAAAAACCGACACTGGTAAAGCAAAAAAAACCGGGTTTAAAACCGGTTGAAAAATCGAGTCGATCACCCTATAATCTACCTAAAAATAGAAACAATTTCGACTAGTTTCCATCAAAAATTGCAAATATTACAAAATTTGACCTTTAAAGTTTATGGGTTAATGGCGTCCAAATTGCATGAAACTCTTGATTTTTATTTAGAAATATGTGGACTAATAAATTTACAAAAGGTTCCATTTAAAATACACAACAATATAATAAAAAGGCTAATTTTGCAAAATATTACATAAAAATGGGGTTTTCTCGAAATCCGCTGAATTCAAATTGCAGGTACGGGCAAACTATAAGAGGTATTGACCTAATTTTTTTACTGTTTTATTCCCTAATCTGTTGTCCATAAGTCCCTATGAGTTCTCCCAAAAATATTGAAATTTGTTTAACAAAGTATCAAAAAAACTAAAATTTGAATTTTGAAACGACCGTTAAAAATATCAAAATTTTTCGACCATAGCTGAGAACAGGTTTACGTTATTATATAAGGACAAAAACTCATATTCAAGTAACTACAGATATATTTTAAGTAATACAATTGTTTTATTAGAATATTTTCAAAAATATGTTTATTTTTTTTATCACATTTCGAATTCAAGTGCTCTGAGACACGATAATGGCCTGGGGAATTTTTAATAACTTTTACATTTTTCAACCAATTTTTGTGTTTTTTATCTTTTTGTAACGCTAATTCTGTGTACATTACGATTCTTTGACAATAAAATGCAAAACAAATTGTTTAATGACAAAACTTTTGTGAAAACTGAAAAAAATGCATATTTTCCCCTTGTAAATGCATCTTCAAACTTCAGAGCCGTTGCGGCACCAGTTAACGTAGTCCTATTGACCTAATTTTTTGCACGACTTATTTTTATAACCCGTAGAACAATTTTAGGGGGGGGACGGGCAAAATTCGAAACTTAGTTTTTTTGGAGCACTCTAATGTAGCTGTATGTTGTTGTTTATTCTTTCTGTCAAAGCATGCACAAACATGCTGATATTTTGATGAAATGTTCAGAGGTTATCTTGGATTTTTCCTCATGTCTCCGTTATTTATGAACTGATCTGATTCTGTTTAACAAAATTGTTAAAGATTTGAGATTTGATTTTAAATAGCAATCTTGTGTTTAACAGAATTGCTAGAGATTTGCGCTCCGAATATATCTGAGGTGTTTAGAAAATTGATTTCAACAAACCTACAGACCAACAGTCGGACAGACAGACTGACATAGCCTAATCGACTCCGTTATCTATAAGGAAAAATTTTCTAAAAAAAAATATTTTATGTGAAAAAAGTTTTAAACATTTTTAATTCCAAGGTCCTTCCAAAAATACCTATTTATACCCTACACCACTTTAGTCTGTTCGTCCGTCCATGTAAACCTTGTAATCAAACTACAGGCCGCAATTTTGAAGATAATTCAATGAAATTTGGTACATGATCTTTTATTGTCCCAGGGACGAAGCCTATTGAAAATGGTTAGGATCGGTCCATTATTTCACCTTGAAGATAATTCAATTAAATTTTGCCCATGATTTTCTATTGTACTAGAACCAAATCCTATTGAAAATGGTTAACATTGGTCCAATAATTGATCTAGCCCCATACAACTGAAACCCCCGAGTAGGGCTTTTAAGTTCATAATTATGTTCAATATACTCGTATACCGACAAAAAGCTGCCTTCATGACCCTGATGAATTTTCTGTTAATAGGGCCTCATTTGACCCTAGCCACTATACAAAGCCCCCTTCGAAATATGACTTAAATGTACACAATTTTATTCAACAAAAATGGCAAGGTACAATTCAACTTAAATGCTTTATTATGAACACTAAATCACATTTTTTTTATAACTGGTGTAGGGTATTATATGGTCGGTATCGTCCGACTATAACTTCTTACTTGTTTTTATAATTTTTTCGATAAATGCGCCCATGTGTAAAAAATTACAGATTATTTCTGTATATATATATTTTTTCTCCTGAAACACAGTGGGCAGGCGAGTTAGAAAAGTGAAAGACCTTCATTCTTAAGGATCCCTTTTATAATAATTTCTGACAGGTTTATAAAAATTCAATAAAACCACTAGAACAATATAGATGATTTTTTTTCAATAATTAAATTTTATTTAACAGTTTTAACAAAGTCTTGATCATGAGTGACATTTTACCACAACAACAATGATTGTAGAAAATGTTATTTACAAATGAAATTCGCTTACACCATTGCAATTATGTGACAGCACCTTGACAGATAGACATAGGGTTAATTTAACCCATTGACTTAACAGGAAAAAAAGGATAGATAACGAAATGAAGATAAATAATTAGTTAAGAATTGAAGGCAAAAAGGTAATAATTTGTTTGAAAGAAATTAGGCAACAATGGCAGCTGGGGCAGCTACAACGGGAGCAGCAGCTACGGGAACATCCTTAGAGACAACAGCGTTGAAACCGTTGACGGAGTCAGCATAGTAGTTGACAATACGACGGGAACCATCGGCTTCGATGAGAGAGTAAGAGCCACGTACTACATCACCGTCACGGGTTTCTTCTTGGGTCTTGGAGTCACCGGTTAAAGCATCTTGGACATTGTAGGCGAATTTGTATTGAGGGTAGGCATCAACTACTTCAGCCTTGGCTACAACGGGAGCAGCTACAGCAGCAACGGGAGCGGCCAAAGGAGCAGCAACGGTCTTAGCCAAAACTGGGGCTGGGGCAGCAGCGTAAACGGGAGCAGCAGCATAAGTCTTAGCAACAGGGGCGGCTACATAAGGAGCTGGAGCAGCAGCATAGACTGGGCCAGGGGCAGCAAAAGCTGGAGCAGCGGCGAAAGTCTTGGCTCCCAAAGGAGCTGCGTAGGCAGCGGGGGCAGCTACATAAGGAGCGGCAGCGTAGTGATGAGCTACATAGGGAGAAGCAGCAGCAAAGGGAGCGGCAGCATAGGGGGCAGCAGCATAAGCCAAGGGAGCGGGAGCGAAACCGGCATTGGCAGCAGCCAAGGTGGAGATAACAGCAGCAGCCTAAAATAAGACAATATTAAGTAATTAGTTCATTGTTTCAGGGCAAGGATCAACAAAATCGTGAAATTTCACTTTAAACTATCAGCTTTAGACATATTTTGCTAAAGATGCTTTCAGCTTATAATCCACAAAATTTAGTTTGAAAAATATTCTTTGATTTTTTAGCATTTTTGTTCTACTTACGGTGAAGGATTTCATTGTGAGTTAAGGGGAATTATTTAGTTAAACACTGTCGATTGTTTAAAATTAAACTGACATGTCTTTACCTAAATGGTTTGGCATTTTATATTAAAAATTTATTCTTTACTGAAGAACGAAGGGAACTCAACACCAAACAAATTATAATATTTAAAAATGCAAAATAAAAAAATTTAAGTTTATACGCATTCAAACGCGTATTAACCAAAGCCCCCTCATTGGTTATAGTCTATGGCCCCCAAAATTACAATAAAAAGGTTTAATGTTATTGTTAATACACATTTTTTGATGCAACACATTTTTTGTCAAAATGATAAATTTTTGGTAAACTATTTGAAAATTGTAGGAAAACATAAAAGAATGAAAACTTTTGTTTTATTTTTCTTTTTAAATTAGAATTTTTTCATTCAAAATCAATTTTCCACAAAAAATATATTAAAACCAATATATTATATCTAAAGTACGTACTTCCCCAAAAATTTTAACTTTTTAACCAAAATT
>NW_023995775.1:0-85321 GCF_015586225.1 Lucilia sericata | reverse complement strand
GAACCTAAAACTACCGCGTTTTTAAAGCTGTGAAATAATTCTACCGATCTATCCAATTGGCCATCTTCTAAAAATACATTATGCAATAAATTATATACCAAAACAAATGGCAACTAAAATGCAATAAAAAGATGTATAAACGACTGTTATAACATGAAAACTATAAAAGTTATTTGCAACCATATCGGGGCCTTAAATTACCGCTTTTTAAACCTGTACCAATAAATATACCGATCTATCCAATTTTTGTAAAAATTCTTTATGCCACAAATTATACACAAAACAAAGTGCAACTGTAATGCTTTAAAATGATGCATAAATGACTGTCATAGCATGAAAACTGTCAAAGTTATTCACAACCATATCGGAACCCCAAATTACCGCGTTTTTAAACCTGGGAAAATAATTCTACCGATTTATCCAATTGGCCGTTTTCTAAAAATACATTATGCAATAAATTATATACCAAAACAAATGGCAATTTTAATGCTTTAAAATGGTGCATAAACGACTGTCCTAGCACGAAAACTGCCAAAGTTAATTGCAGCCATATCGGAACCTCAGATTACCGCGTTTATTAAACATAGAACAATAATTCTACCGATCTATCAAATTGACCAATTTGTAAAAACATACATTATGCTACAAATTATATACCATATTAAAGTGCAATCATAATGCTTTAAAATGATGCATAAATGCTGTCATAGCTGAAAACCTGTCAATGTTATTTGCAGCCAGTATCGGAACCTCAAATTACCGCCTTTTAAGCTGTGAAATAATTCTACCGATCTATCCAATGGCAATTTCAAAAATATATTATGCAAGTAATTATATACCAAACAAATGGCAACTATAATGCAATAAAAAGATATATAAACGACTGTTATAACATGAAAACTATAAAAGTTATTTGCAACCATATCGGAGCCTTGAATTACCGCATTTTTAAACCTGTACCAATAAATATAACCGATCTATCCAACTTTTTGTAAAATTCATTATGCCACAAATTATACACCAAAATAAAGTGCAACTGTAATGCCTTTAAATGATGCATAAACTATTGCCCCTAGCATGAAAACTGTCAAGTTATTTGCCAACCATATCGGAACCTCAATAACCTACCGCGTTTTTAAACTATAGAACAATAATTCTTACTTCCGATCCTTCAAAATTGACCATTTTTTAGACGAACACATTGTGCCACAATGATATACCAAATTAAAGTGCAATCATAATGCTTTAAAATGATGAATAAATGACTGTCATAGCATGAAAATTGTCAAAGTTATTCACAACCATATCGGAACCTCAAATTACCGCCTTTTTAAACCTGGGAAAATAATTCTACCGATCTATCCAATTGGCCATTTTCTAAAAATACACTATGCAATAAATTATATACCAAAACAATGGCAATTTTAATGCTTTAAAATGGTGCATAAACGACTGTCCTAGCACGAAAACTGCCAAAGTTAATTGCAACCATATCGGAACCTCAGATTACCGCGTTTATTAAAGATAGAACAATAATTCTACCGATCTATCAAATTGACCAATTTGTAAAAATACACATTATGCTACAAATGATATACCATATTAAAGTGCAATCATAATGCTTTAAAATGATACATAAATGACTGTCATAGCGTGAAAACTGTCAATGTTATTGGAAGCCATATCGGAACCTAAAACTACCGCGTTTTTAAAGCTGTGAAATAATTCTACCGATCTATCCAATTGGCCATTTTCCAAAAATATATTATGGAATAAATTATATACCAAAGCAAATGGCATCTATAATGCAATAAAAAGATATATAACGACTGTTATAACATGAAAACTATAAAAGTTATTTGCAACCATATCGGAACCTCAAATTACCGCCTTTTTATAGCTGTGAAAATAATTCTACCGATCTATCCATTGGCAATTTTCTAAAAATATATTATGCAATAAATTATATACCAAAACAAATGGCAACTATAATGCAATAAAGAGATATATAAACGACTGTTATAACATGAAAACTATAAAGTTATTTGCAACCATATCGGAGCCTTGAATTACCGCATTTTTAAACCTGTACCAATAAATATACCGATCTATCCAACTTTTGTAAAAATTCATTATGCCCACAAATTATACACCAAAATAAAGTGCAACTGTAATGCTTTAAAATGATGCATAAACTATTGCACTAGCATGAAAACTGTCAAAGTTATTTGCAACCATATCGGAACCTCAAATTACCGCGTTTTTAAACATAGAACAATAACTCTAACGATCCTTCAAATTGACCAATTTTTAGACGAACACATTGTGCCACAAATGATATACCAAATTAAAGTGCAATAATAATGCTTTAAAATGATGCATAAATGACTGTCATAGCATGAAAACTGTCAAAGTTATTCACAACCATATCGGAACCTCAAATTACCGCCTTTTTAAACCTGGGAAAATAATTCTATCGATCTATCCAATTGGCCATCTTCTAAAAATACATTATGCAATAAATTATATACCAAAACAAATGGCAATTTTAATGCTTTAAAATGGTGCATAAACGACTGTCCTAGCACGAAAACTGCCAAAGTTAATTGCAACATACCGGAACCTCAGATTACTGCTTTTATTAAACATAGAACAATAATTCTACCGAACTATCAAATTGACCAATTTGTAAAAACACACATTATGCTACAAATTATATACCATATTAAAGTGCAATCATAATGCTTTAAAATGATGCATAAATGACTGTCATAGCATGAAAACTGTCAATGTTATTTGCAACCATATCGGAACCTCAAATTACCGCCTTTTTAAAGCAGTGAAAATAATTCTACCGATCTATCCAATTGGCAATTTTCTAAAAATATATTATGCAATAAATTATATACCAAAACAAATGGCAACTAAAATGCAATGTAAAGATGTATAAACGACTGTTATAACATGAAAACTATAAAAGTTATTTGCAACCATATCGGAGCCTTGAATTACCGCATTTTTAAACATGTACCAATAAATATACCGATCTATCCAACTTTTGTAAAATTCATTATGCCACAAATTATACACCAAAATAAAGTGCAACTGTAATGCTTTAAAATGATGCATAAACTATTGCCCTAGCATGAAAACTGTCAAAGTTATTTGCAACCATATCGGAACCTCAAATTACCGCGTTTTTAAACATAGAACAATAATTCTACCGATCCATCAAATTGACCATTTTTTAGACGAACACATTATGCCACAAATGATATACCAAACTAAGTGCAATCATAATGCTCTAAACTGATGCATAAATGACTGTCATAGCATGAAACTGTCAAAGTTATTCACAACCATATCGGAACTTCAAATTGCCGCCATTTTAAACCTGGGAAAATAATTCTACCGATCTATCCAATTGGCCATTTTCTAGAACACATTATGCAATAAATTATATACCAAAACAAATGGCAATTTTAATGCTTTAAAATGGTGCATAAACGACTGTCCTAGCACGAAAACTGCCAAAGTTAATTGCAGCCATATCGGAACCTCAGATTGCTGCGTTTATTAAACATAGAACAATAATTCTACCGATCTATCAAATTGACCAATTTGTAAAAATACACATTATGCTACAAATGATATACCATATTAAAGTGCAATCATAATGCTTTAAAATGATGCATAAATGACTGTCATAGCGTGAAAACTGTCAATGTTATTTGCAGCCATATCGGAACTTCAAACTACCGCGTTTTTAAAGCTGTGAAAATAATTCTGCCGATCTATCCAATTGGCCATTTTCCAAAAATATATTATGGAATAAATTATATACCAAAGCAAATGGCAACTATAATGCAATAAAAAGATATATAAACGACTGTTATAACATGAAAACTATAAAAGTTATTTGCAACCATATCGGAGCCTTAAATTACCGCATTTTTGAACCTGTACCAATAAATATACCGATCTATCCAATTTTGTAAAAATTCATTATGCCACAAATTATACACCAAAATAAAGTGCAACTGTAATGCTTTAAAATGATGCATAAACTATTGCCCTAGCATGAAAACTGTCAAAGTTATTTGCAACCATATCGGAACCTCAAATTACCGCGTTTTTAAACATAGAACAATAACTCTAACGATCCTTCAAATTGACCAATTTTTAGACGAACACATTGTGCCACAAATGATATACCAAATTAAAGTGCAATAATAATGCTTTAAAATGATGCATAAATGACTGTCATAGCATGAAAACTGTCAAAGTTATTCACAACCATATCGGAACCTCAAATTACCCGCCTTTTTAAACCTGGGAAAATAATTCTATCGATCTATCCAATTGGCCATCTTCTAAAATACATTATGCAATAAATTATATACCAAAACAAATGGCAATTTTAATGCTTTAAAATGGTGCATAAACGACTGTCCTAGCACGAAAACTGCCAAAGTTAATTGCAAACATACCGGAACCTCAGATTACTGCTTTTATTAAACATAGAACAATAATTCTACCGAACTATCAAATTGACCAATTTGTAAAAACACACATTATGCTACAAATTATATACCATATTAAAGTGCAATCATAATGCTTTAAAATGATGCATAAATGACTGTCATAGCATGAAAACTGTCAATGTTATTTGCAACCATATCGGAACCTCAAATTACCGCCTTTTTAAAGCAGTGAAAATAATTCTACCGATCTATCCAATTGGCAATTTTCTAAAAATATATTATGCAATAAATTATATACCAAAACAAATGGCAACTAAAATGCAATGTAAAGATGTATAAACGACTGTTATAACATGAAAACTATAAAAGTTATTTGCAACCATATCGGAGCCTTGAATTACCGCATTTTTAAACATGTACCAATAAATATACCGATCTATCCAACTTTTGTAAAAATTCATTATGCCACAAATTATACACCAAAATAAAGTGCAACTGTAATGCTTTAAAATGATGCATAAACTATTGCCCTAGCATGAAAACTGTCAAAGTTATTTGCAACCATATCGGAACCTCAAATTACCGCGTTTTTAAACATAGAACAATAATTCTACCGATCCATCAAATTGACCATTTTTTAGACGAACACATTATGCCACAAATGATATACCAAACTAAGTGCAATCATAATGCTCTAAACTGATGCATAAATGACTGTCATAGCATGAAAACTGTCAAAGTTATTCACAACCATATCGGAACTTCAAATTGCCGCCATTTTAAACCTGGGAAAATAATTCTACCGATCTATCCAATTGGCCATTTTCTTAGAACACATTATGCAATAAATTATATACCAAAACAAATGGCAATTTTATGCTTTAAAATGGTGCATAAACGACTGTCCTAGCACGAAAACTGCCAAAGTTAATTGCAGCCATATCGGAACCTCAGATTACCGCGTTTATTAAACATAGAACAATAATTCTACCGATCTATCAAATTCACCAATTAGTAAAAACACACATTATGCTACAAATTATATACCATATTAAAGTGCAATCATAATGCTTTAAAATGAAGCATAAATGACTGTCATAGCATGAAAACTGTCAATGTTATTTGCAACCATATCGGAACCTCAAATTACCGCCTTTTTAAAGCTGTGAAAATAATTCTACCGATCTATCCAATTGGCAATTTTCTAAAAATATATTATGCAATAAATTATATACCAAAAAAAATGGCAACTATAATGCAATAAAAACATATATAAACGACTGTTATAACATGAAAACTATAAAAGTTATTTGCAACCATATCGGAGCCTTGAATTACCGCATTTTTAAACCTGTACCAATAAATATACCGATCTATCCAACTTTTGTAAAAATTCATTATGCCACAAATTATACACCAAAATAAAGTGCAACTGTAATGCTTTAAAATGATGCATAAACTATTGCCCTAGCATGAAAACTGTCAAAGTTATTTGCAACCATATCGGAACCTCAAATTACCGCGTTTTTAAACATAGAACAATAATTCTACCGATCCTTTTTTAGACGAACACATTGTGCCACAAATGATATACCAAATTAAAGTGCAATCATAATGCTTTAAAATGATGCATAAATGACTGTCATAGCATGAAAATTGTCAAAGTTATTCACAACCATATCGGAACCTCAAATTACCGCCTTTTTAAACCTGGGAAAATAATTCTACCGATCTATCCAATTGACCATTTTCTAAAAATACATTATGCAATAAATTATATACCAAAACAAATGGCAATTTTAATGCTTTAAAATGGTGCATAAACGACTGTCCTAGCACGAAAACTGCCAAAGTTAATTGCAACCATATCGGAACCTCAGATTGCTGCGTTTATTAAACATAGAACAATAATTCTACCGATCTATCAAATTGACCAATTTGTAAAAATACACATTATGCTACAAATGATATACCATATTAAAGTGCAATCATAATGCTTTAAAATGATGCATAAATGACTGTCATAGCGTGAAAACTGTCAATGTTATTTGCAGCCATATCGGAACCTCAAACTACCGCGTTTTTAAAGCTGTGAAAATAATTCTGCCGATCTATCCAATTGGCCATTTTCCAAAAATATATTATGGAATAAATTATATACCAAAGCAAATGGCAACTATAATGCAATAAAAAGATATATAAACGACTGTTATAACATGAAAACTATAAAAGTTATTTGCAACCATATCGGAGCCTTAAATTACCGCATTTTTGAACCTGTACCAATAAATATACCGATCTATCCAATTTTTGTAAAAATTCATTATGCCACAAATTATACACCAAAATAAAGTGCAACTGTAATGCTTTAAAATGATGCGTAAACTAATGCCCTAGAATGAAAACTGTCAAAGTTATTTGCAACCATATCGGAACCTCAAATTACCGCGTTTTTAAACATAGAACAATAATTCTACCGATCCATCAAATTGACCATTTTTTAGACGAACACATTATGCCACAAATGATATACCAAATTAAAGTGCAATCATAATGCTCTAAACTGATGCATAAATGACTGTCATAGCATGAAAACTGTCAAAGTTATTCACAACCATATCGGAACCTCAAATTACCGCCTTTTTTAAACCTGGGAAAATAATTCTATTGATCTATCCAATTGGCCATCTTCTAAAAATACATTATGCAATAAATTATATACCAAAACAAATGGCAACTAAAATGCAATAAAAAGATGTATAAACGACTGTTATAACATGAAAACTATAAAAGTTATTTGCAACCATATCGGGGCCTTAAATTACCGCATTTTTAAACCTGTACCAATAAATATACCGATCTATCCAATTTTTGTAAAAATTCATTATGCCACAAATTATACACAAAAACAAAGTGCAACTGTAATGCTTTAAAATGATGCATAAATGACTGTCATAGCATGAAAACTGTCAAAGTTATTCACAACCATATCGGAACCTCAAATTACCGCGTTTTTAAACCTGGGAAAGTAATTTTACCGATTTATCCAATTGGCCGTTTTCTAAAAATACATTATGCAATAAATTATATACCAAAACAAATGGCAATTTTAATGCTTTAAAATGGTGCATAAACTATTGCCCTAGCATGAAAACTGTCAAAGTTATTTGCAACCATATCGGAACTTCAAATTACCGCGTTTTTAAACATAGAACAATAATTCTACCGATCCTTCAAATTGACCATTTTTTAGACGAACACATTATGCTACAAATGATATACCATATTAAAGTGCAATCATAATGCTTTAAAATGATGCATAAATGACTGTCATAGCGTGAAAACTGTCAATGTTATTTGCAGCCATATCGGAACCTCAAACTACCGCGTTTTTAAAGCTGTGAAAATAATTCTACCGATCTATCCAATTGGCCATTTTCCAAAAATATATTATGGAATAAATTATATACCAAAGCAAATGGCAACTATAATGCCATAAAAAGATATATAAACGACTGTTATAACATGAAAACTATAAAAGATATTTGCAACCATATCAGAGCCTTAAATTACCGCATTTTTGAACCTGTACCAATAAATATACCGATCTATCCAATTTTTGTAAAAATTCATTATGCCACAAATTATACACCAAAATAAAGTGCAACTGTAATGCTTTAAAATGATGCGTAAACTAATGCCCTAGCATGAAAACTGTCAAAGTTATTTGCAACCATATCGGAACCTCAAATTACCGCGTTTTTAAACATAGAACAATAATTCTACCGATCCATCAAATTGACAATTTTTTAGACGAACACCTTATGCCACAAATGATATACCAAATTAAAGTGCAATCATAATGCTCTAAACTGATACATAAATGAGTCATAGCATAAAACTGTCAAAGTAATTCACAACCATATCGGAACCTCAAATTACCGCCTTTTTAAACCTGGGAAAATAATTATTTGATCTATCCAATTGGCCATCTTCTAAAAATACATTATGCAATAAATTATATACCAAAACAAATGGCAACTAAAATGCAATGAAAAGATGTATAAACGACTGTTATAACATGAAAACTATAAAAGTTATTTGCAACCATATCGGGGCCTTAAATTACCGCATTTTTAAACCTGTACCAATAAATATACCAATCTATCCAATTTTTGTAAAAATCCATTATGCCACAAATTATACACAAAAACAAAGTGCAACTGTAATGCTTAAAATGATGCATAAATGACTGTCATAGCATGAAAACTGTCAAAGTTATTCACAACCATATCGGAACCTCAAATTACCGCGTTTTTAAACCTGGGAAAATAATTCTACCGATTTATCCAATTGGCCGTTTTCTAAAAATACATTATGCAATAAATTATATACCAAAACAAATGGCAATTTTAATGCTTTAAAATGGTGCATAAACGACTGTCCTAGCACGAAAACTGCCAAAGTTAATTGCTACCATATCGGAACCTCAGATTGCTGCGTTTATTAAACATAGAACAATAATTCTACCGATCTATCAAATTGACCAATTTGTAAAAATACACATTATGCTACAAATGATATACCATATTAAAGTGCAATCATAATGCTTTAAAATGATGCATAAATGACTGTCATAGCGTGAAAACTGTCAATGTTATTTGCAGCCATATCGGAACCTCAAACTACCGCGTTTTTAAAGCTGTGAAAATAATTCTACCGATCTATCCAATTGGCCATTTTCCAGAAAATATATTATGGAATAAATTATATACCAAAGCAAATGGCAACTATAATGCAATAAAAAGATATATAAACGACTGTTATACCATGAAAACTATAAAAGTTATTTGCAACCATATCGGAGCCTTAAATTACCTCATTTTTGAACCTGTACCAATAAATATACCGATCTATCCAATTTTTGTAAAAATTCATTATGCCACAATTTATACACCAAAATAAAGTGCAACTGTAATGCTTTAAAATGATGCGTAAACTAATGCCCTAGCATGAAAACTGTCAAAGTTATTTGCAACCATATCGGAACCTCAAATTACCGCATTTTTAAACATAGAACAATAATTCTACCGATCCATCAAATTGACCATTTTTTAGACGAACACATTATGCCACAAATGATATACCAAATTAAAGTGCAATCATAATGCTCTAAACTGATGCATAAATGACTGTCATAGCATGAAAACTGTCAAAGTTATTCACAACCATATCGGAACCTCAAATTACCGCCTTTTTAAAACCTGGGAAAATAATTCTATTGATCTATCCAATTGGCCATCTTCTAAAAATACATTATGCAATAAATTATATACCAAAACAAATGGCAACTAAAATGCAATAAGAAGATGTATAAACGACTGTTATAACATGAAAACTATAAAAGTTATTTGCAACCATATCGGGGCCTTAAATTACAGCATTTTTAAACCTGTACCAATAAATATACCGATCTATCCAATTTTTGTAAAAATTCATTATGCCACAAATTATACACAAAAACAAAGTGCAACTGTAATGCTTTAAAATGATGCATAAATGACTGTCATAGCATGAAAACTGTCAAAGTTATTCACAACCATATCGGAACCTCAAATTACCCGCGTTTTTAAACCTGGGAAAGTAAGTTTACCGATTTATCCAATTGGCCGTTTTCTAAAAATACATTATGCAATAAATTATATACCAAAACAAATGGCAATTTTAATGCTTTAAAATGGTGCATAAACTATTGCCCTAGCATGAAAACTGTCAAAGTTATTGCAACCATATCGGAACTTCAAATTACCGCGTTTTTAAACATAGAACAATAATTCTACCGATCCTTCAAATTGACCATTTTTTAGACGAACACATTATGCTACAAATGATATACCATATTAAAGTGCAATCATAATGCTTTAAAATGATGCATAAATGACTGTCATAGCGTGAAAACTGTCAATGTTATTTGCAGCCATATCGGAACCTCAAACTACCCGCGTTTTTAAAGCTGTGAAAATAATTCTACCGATCTATCCAATTGGCCATTTTCCAAAAATATATTATGGAATAAATTATATACCAAAGCAAATGGCAACTATAATGCAATAAAAAGATATATAAACGACTGTTATAACATGAAAACTATAAAAGTTATTTGCAAACCATATCAGAGCCTTAAATTACCGCATTTTTGAACCTGTACCAATAAATATACCGATCTATCCAATTTTTGTAAAAATTCATTATGCCACAAATTATACACCAAAATAAAGTGCAACTGTAATGCTTTAAAATGATGCGTAAACTAATGCCCTAGCATGAAAACTGTCAAAGTTATTTGCAACCATATCGGAACCTCAAATTACCGCGTTTTTAAACATAGAACAATAATTCTACCGATCCATCAAATTGACCATTTTTTTAGACGAACACCTTATGCCACAAATGATATACCAAATTAAAGTGCAATCATAATGCTCTAAACTGATACATAAATGTGTCATAGCATAAAAACTGTCAAAGTAATTCACAACCATATCTGAACCTCAAATTACCGCCTTTTTAAACCTGGGAAAATAATTCTACCGATCTATCCAATTGGCCATTTTCTAAAAATACACTATGCAATAAATTATATACCAAAACAAATGGCAATTTAATGCAATGTAAAGATGTATAAACGACTGTTATAACATGAAAACTATAAAAGTTATTTGCAACCATATCGCGGCCTTAAATTACCGCATTTTTAAACCTGTACCAATAAATATACCGATCTATCCAATTTTTGTAAAAATCCATTATGCCACAAATTATACACTAAAACAAAGTGCAACTGTAATGCTTTAAAATGATGCATAAATGACTGTCATAGCATGAAAACTGTCAAAGTTATTCACAGCCATATCGGAACCTCAAATTACCGCCTTCTTAAACCTGGGAAAATAATTCTAACCGATCAATCCAATTGGCCATTTTCTTAAAATACATTATGCAATAAATTATATACCAAAACAAATGGCAATTTTAATGCTTTAAAATGGTGCATAAACGACTGTCCTAGCACGAAAACTGCCAAAGTTAATTGCAACCATATCGGAACCTCAGATTACTGCTTTTATTAAACATAGAACAATAATTCTACCGATCTATCAAATTGACCAATTTGTAAAAACACACATTATGCTACAAATTATATACCATATTAAAGTGCAATCATAATGCTTTAAAATGATGCATAAATGACTGTCATAGCATGAAAACTGTCAATGTTATTTGCAACCATATCGGAACCTCAAATTACCGCCTTTTTAAAGCTGTGAAAATAATTCTACCGATCTATCCAATTGGCAATTTTCTAAAAATACATTATGCAATAAATTATATACCAAAACAAATGGCAACTATAATGCAATAAAAAGATATATAAACGACTGTTATAACATGAAAACTATAAAAGTTATTTGCAACCATATCGGAGCCTTGAATTAACCGCATTTTTAAACCTGTACCATTAAATATACCGATCTATCCAACTTTTGTAAAAATTCATTATGCCACAAATTATACACCAAAATAAAGTGCAACTGTAATGCTTTAAAATGATGCATAAATGACTGTCATAGCATGAAAACTGTCAAAGTTATTCACAACCATATAGGAACCCTCAAATTACCGCCTTTTAAACCTGGGAAAATAATTCTACCGATCTATCCAATTGGCCATTTTCTAAAAATACATTTTGCAATAAATTATATACCAAAACAAATGGCAATTTTAATGCTTTAAAATGGTACATAAACGACTGTCCTAGCACGAAAACTGCCAAAGTTAATTGCAACCATATCGGAACCTCAGATTACTGCGTTTATTAAACATAGAACAATAATTCTACCGATCTATCAAATTGGATCAATTTGTAAAAATACACATTATGCTACAAATGATATACCATATTAAAGTGCAATCATAATGCTTTAAAATGATGCATAAATGACTGTTATAGCATGAAAACTGTCAATGTTATTTGCAGCCATATCGGAACCTCAAACTACCGCGTTTTTAAAGCTGTGAAAATAATTCTACCGATCTATCCAATTGCCCATTTTCCAAAAATATATTATGGAATAAATTATATACCAAAGCAAATGGCAACTATAATGCAATAAAAAGATATATAAACGACTGTTATAACATGAAAACTATAAAAGTTATTTGCAACCATATCGGAACCTCAGATTACTGCGTTTATTAAACATAGAACAATAATTCTACCGATCTATCAAATTTACCAATTTGTAAAAATACACATTATGCTACAAATGATATACCATATTAAAGTGCAATCATAATGCTTTAAAATGATGCATAAATGACTGTCATAGCGTGAAAACTGTCAATGTTATTTGCAGCCATATCGGAACCTCAAACTACCGCGTTTTTAAAGCTGCGAAAATAATTCTACCGATGTATCCAATTGGCCATTTTCCAAAAATATATTATGGAATAAATTATATACCAAAGCAAATGGCAACTATAATGCAATAAAAAGATATATAAACGACTGTTATAACATGAAAACTATAAAAGTTATTTGCAACCATATCGGAGCTTTAAATTACCGCAATTTTGAACCTGTACCAATAAATATACCGATCTATCCAATTTTTGTAAAAATTCATTATGCCACAAATTATACACCAAAATAAAGTGCAACTGTAATGCTTTAAAATGATGCGTAAACTAATGCCCTAGCATGAAAACTGTCAAAGTTATTTGCAACCATATCGGAACCTCAAATTACCGCGTTTTTAAACATAGAACAATAATTCTACCGATCCATCAAATTGACCATTTTTTAGACGAACACATTATGCCACAAATGATATACCAAATTAAAGTGCAATCATAATGCTCTAAACTGATGCATAAATGACTGTCATAGCATGAAAACTGTCAAAGTAATTCACAACCATATCGGAACCTCAAATTACCGCCTTTTTAAACCTGGGAAAATAATTCTATCGATCTATCCAATTGGCCATCTTCTAAAAATACATTATGCAATAAATTATATACCAAAACAAATGGCAACTAAAATGCAACAAAAAGATGTATAAACGACTGTTATAACATGAAAACTATAAAAGTTATTTGCAACCATATCGGGGCCTTAAATTACCGCATTTTTAAACCTGTACCAATTCATTATGCCACAAATTATACACAAAAACAAAGTGCAACTGTAATGCTTTAAAATGATGCATAAATGACTGTCATAGCATGAAAACTGTCAAAGTTATTCACAACCATATCGGAACCTCAAATTACCGCGTTTTTAAACCTGGGAAAATAATTCTACCGATTTATCCAATTGGCCGTTTTCTAAAAATACATTATGCAATAAATTATATACCAAAACAAATGGCAATTTTAATGCTTTAAAATGGTGCATAAACGACTGTCCTAGCACGAAAACTACCAAAGTTAATTGCAGCCATATCGGAACCTCAGATTACCGCGTTTATTAAACATAGAACAATAATTCTACCGATCTATCAAATTCACCAATTAGTAAAAAGCACACATTATGCTACAAATTATATACCATATTAAAGTGCAATCATAATGCTTTAAAATGAAGCATAAATGACTGTCATAGCATGAAAACTGTCAATGTTATTTGCAACCATATCGGAACCTCAAATTACCGCCTTTTTAAAGTTGTGAAAATAATTCTACCGATCTATCCAATTGGTAATTTTCTAAAAATATATTATGCAATAAATTATATACCAAAACAAATGGCAACTATAATGCAATAAAAAGATATATAAACGACTCACAGTGGTATAGGAAAAAAAAAAGAGGGAAATAATTCGGTAACTTCTAAACGGTTAATCCGATTTTAATGAAATTTGGTATGCACAAAGAGGAGGTGTTGTCGAGTTTAGGTTTTGAATTTGGACCTTATAGGCCAACCAGGGGCCCGGCGGGGGGTCCTCAAATTAGGACACCTCGGCTATGTTAAATTTTTAAAACGATCCTATTTCTTCATTTGAGTTCCGATTTAAAAAAAATTTCGTATATAGAATCTCCTCATCGAGCACTATAAAAAATGTCGTCGTAGCAGTAAATTATCTCTTATAGTTTAGGAGATATTCGCATTTGAATATTAAAATTTTAAAATTTTTACCGTCCTTACTTTAGTTTTTTTGATAATAGCAGGTCCAAATATTTCCGATTTTCGCCATTTTTTTTATTTGCTTAACAACAAGTTTATATACCAAGCAGTGAAAGAATTATGTAAAAATCATGACTGAGTCCAAAGTTATAGGCATTTAAATTTAAAAAATTAAAAAAAGGCGATTTTTTGTCATTTTTTTGGGAAAAAAGTATCTTTTTCTTTTTAAGTTATCTAAAAAGTTTCTAAGAAGATGTATATAGAATTTATACTTTTTGGAAAGCTGACTTTACATAAAATACGATAAATGAAACAAAACCTAAAAATTTTTGATACCGAGGGGACCAGGTCCATCCAAAAAAACCCTATTTTTTATGGAAAATTAAATTTTGAGCAAAAATTCTCAAATCGCATAGTCGATATCAAATTATAGTGACCTGTTTTATATGACCCAATAAGTTCTTAATCATTTTGTAACGGGTTTCGATAACCCCGCCCCTGGTATGGATATAATAGGCAAAAAACCAAAAAATCCCATTTTTGGGATTTTTTAAAACTTTTTTGGGAATTCCGGGATTTCTAATAAGAAAATTCGAAATTTTTATTTAATTTTGGATTTTGAGTAAAAAAATCTACCTAACTGTAAAATTTCATCAAAAAATATTCATAAATAAAATTTTTATTGCAATTTGAAAAATTTGTATCTTCGCAAAAACTGAATAAAAAACATTTTTTAATTTTTTTTAAAAAAGTATTCCGCGAATTTTTTAATTTTCAAAAATTATATACAGTTTTGAAAAATAGACAAAATTACCTTTCCATTGATATATAACATGCCTACCTAATGTTTTTTAAGTGACAAATTAATTAGGGAAAACTCAACATCTTTTAGAAAATTTACCTAGCACTATTATTTTCATCCATATATGTAACAAATTTAAGAGTTAACCTTATGGATGAAAATAATAGTGCTAGGCAAACTCAACATCTAAAAGATGTTGAGTTTTCCCTAATTAATTTGTCACTTAAAAAACATTAGGTAGGCATGTTATATATCAATGGAAAGGTAATTTTGTCTATTTTTCAAAACTGTATATAATTTTTGAAAATTAAAAAATTCGCGGAATACTTTTTTTAAAAAAAATTAAAAAATGTTTTTTATTCAGTTTTTGCGAAGATACAAATTTTTCAAATTGCAATAAAAATTTTATTTATGAATATTTTTTGATGAAATTTTACAGTTAGGTAGATTTTTTTACTTAAAATCCAAAATTAAATCAAAATTTCGAATTTTCTTATTAGAAATCCCGGAATTCCCAAAAAAGTTTTAAAAAATCCCAAAAATGGGATTTTTTAGTTTTTTGCCTATTATATCCATACCAGGGGCGGGGTTATCGAAACCCGTTACAAAATGATTAAGAACATATTGGGTCATATAAAACAGGTCACTATAATTTGATATCGACTATGCGATTTGAGAATTTTTGCTCAAAATTTAATTTTCCATAAAAAATAGGGTTTTTTTGGATGGACCTGGTCCCCTCGGTATCAAAATTTTTAGGTTTTGTTTCATTTATCGTACTTTATGTAAAGTCAGCTTTCCAAAAAGTATAAATTCTATATACATCTTCTTAGAAACTTTTTAGATAACTTAAAAAGAAAAAGATACTTTTTTCCCAAAAAAATGACAAAAAATCGCCTTTTTTTTAATTTTTTAAATTAAAATGCCTATAACTTTGGACTCAGTCATGATTTTTACATAATTCTTTCACTGCTTGATATATAAACTTGTTGTTAAGCGAATAAAAAAAAAATGGCGAAAATCGGGAATAATTGGACCTGCTATTATCAAAAAAAACTAAAGTAAGGACGGTAAAAATTTTAAAATTTTAATTTTCAAATGCGAATATCTCCTAAACTATAAGAGATAATTTACTGCTATGACAACATTTTTTATAGTGCTCGATGAGGAGATTCTATATACGAAATTTTTTTTAAATCGGAACTCAAATGAAGAAATAGGATCGTTTTAAAAATTTAACATAGCCGAGGTGTCCTAATTTGATGACCCCCCGCCGGGCCCCTGGTTGGCCTATAAGGTCCAAATTCAAAACCTAAACTCGACAACACCTCCTCTTTGTGCACACCAAATTTCATTAAAATCGGATTAACCGTTTAGAAGTTACCGAATTATTTCCCTCTTTTTTTTTTCCTATACCACTGTGTGACAGTCATTTATGCATCATTTTAAAGCATTAAAGTTGCCATTTGTTTTGGTATATAATTTATCGCATAATGTATTTTAAGACAATTGCCAATTGGATAGATCGATAGAATTATTTTCCCAGGTTTAAAAAGGCGGTAATTTGAGGTTCCGATATGGTTGTGAATAACTTTGACAGTTTTCATGCTATCACAGTCATTTATGCATCATTTTAAAGCATTATGATTGCACTTTAATTTGGTATATCATTTGTGGCACAATGTGTTCGTCTAAAAAATGGTCAATTTGAAGGATCGGTAGAATTATTGCTCTATGTTTAAAATCGCGGTAATTTGAGGTTCCGATATGGTTGCAAATAACTTTGACAGTTTTCATGCTAGGGCAATAGTTTATGCATCATTTTAAAGCATTACAGTTGCACTTTATTTTGGTGCATAATTTGTGGCATAATGAATTTTTACAAAAGTTGGATAGATCGGTATATTTATTGGTACAGGTTTAAAAATGCTGTAATTCAAGTCTCCGATATGGTTGCAAATAACTTTGACAGTTTTCATGCTAGGGCAATAGTTTATGCATCATTTTAAAGCATTACAGTTGCACTTTATTTTGGTGTATAATTTGTGGCATAATGAATTTTTACAAAAGTTGGATAGATCGGTATATTTATTGGTACAGGTTTAAAAATGCGGTAATTCAAGGCTCCGATATGGTTGCAAATAACTTTTATAGTTTTCATATTATAACAGTCGTTTATATATCTTTTTATTGCATTATAGTTGCCATTTGTTTTGGTATATAATTTATTGCATAATATATTTTTAGAAAATTGCCAATTGGATAGATCGGTAGAATTATTTTCACAGCTTTAAAAAGGCGGTAATTTGAGGTTCCGATATGGTTGCTATGACAGTCATTTATGCTTAATTTTAAAGCATTATGATTGCACTTTAATATGGTATATAATTTGTAGCATAATGTGTGTTTTTACTAATTGGTGAATTTGATAGATCGGTAGAATTATTGTTCTATGTTTAATAAAAGCAGTAATCTGAGGTTCCGATATGGTTGCAATTAACTTTGGCAGTTTTTGTGCTAGGACAGTCGTTTATGCACCATTTTAAAGCATTTTAGTTGCCATTTGTTTTGGTATATAATTTATTGCATAATTTATTTTTAGAAGATGGCCAATTGGATAGATCGATAGAATTATTTTCCCAGGTTTAAAAAGGCGGTAATTTGAGGTTCCGATATGGTTGTGAATAACTTTGACAGTTTTCATGCTATGACAGTCATTTATGCATCATTTTAAAGCATTATGATTGCACTTTAATTTGGTATATCATTTGTGGCACAATGTGTTCGTCTAAAAAATGGTCAATTTGAAGGATCGGTAGAATTATTGTTCTATGTTTAAAAACGCGGTAATTTGAGGTTCCGATATGGTTGTAAATAAATTTGACAGTTTTCATGCTAGGGCAATAGTTTATGCATCATTTTAAAGCATTACAGTTGCACTTTATTTTGGTGTATAATTTGTGGCATAATGAATTTTTACAAAAGTTGGATAGATCGGTATATTTATTGGTACAGGTTTAAAAATGCGGTAATTCAAGGCTCCGATATGGTTGCAAATAACTTTTATAGTTTTCATGTTATAACAGTCGTTTATATATCTTTTTATTGCATTATAGTTGCCATTTGTTTTGGTATATAATTTATTGCATAATATATTTTTAGAAAATTGCCAATTGGATAGATCGGTAGAATTATTTTCACAGCTTTAAAAAGGCGGTAATTTGAGGTTCCGATATGGTTGCAAATAACATTGACAGTTTTCATGCTATGACAGTCATTTATGCATCATTTTAAAGCATTATGATTGCACTTTAATATGGTATATAATTTGTAGCATAATGTGTGTTTTTACAAATTGGTCAATTTGATAGATCGGTAGAATTATTGTTCTATGTTTAATAAAAGCAGTAATCTGAGGTTTCGATATGGTTGCAATTAACTTTGGCAGTTTTGTGCTAGGACAGTCGTTTATGCACCATTTTAAAGCATTAAAATTGCCATTTGTTTTGGTATATAATTTATTGCATAATGTATTTTTAGAAAATGGCCAATTGGATAGATCGGTAGAATTATTTTCCCAGGTTTAAAAAGGCGGTAATTTGAGGTTCCGATATGGTTGTGAATAACTTTGACAGTTTGCATGCTATGACAGTCATTTATGCATCATTTTAAAGCATTATGATTGCACTTTAATTTGGTATATCATTTGTGGCACAATGTGTTCGTCTAAAAAATGGTCAATTTGAAGGATCGGTAGAATTATTGTTCTATGTTTAAAAACGCGGTAATTTGAGGTTCCGATATGGTTGCAAATAACTTTGACAGTTTTCATGCTAGGGCAATAGTTTATGCATCATTTTAAAGCATTACAGTTGCACTTTATTTTGGTGTATAATTTGTGGCTTAATGAATTTTTACAAAAGTTGGATAGATCGGTATATTTATTGGTACAGGTTTAAAAATGCGGTAATTCAAGGCTCCGATATGGTTGCAAATAACTTTTATAGTTTTCATGTTATAACAGTCGTTTATATATCTTTTTATTGCATTATAGTTGCCATTTGTTTTGGTATATAATTTATTGCATAATATATTTTTAGAAAATTGCCAATTGGACAGATCGATAGAATTATTTTCACTGCTTTAAAAAGGCGGTAATTTGAGGTTCCGATATGGTTGCAAATAACATTGACAGTTTTCATGCTATGACAGTCATTTATGCATCATTTTAAAGCATTATGATTGCACTTTAATATGGTATATAATTAGTAGCATAATGTGTGTTTTTACTAATTGGTGAATTCGATAGATCGGTAGAATTATTGTTCTATGTTTAATAAACGCGGTAATCTGAGGTTCCGATATGGCTGCAATTAACTTTGGCAGTTTTCGTGCTAGGACAGTCGTTTATGCACCATTTTAAAGCATTAAAATTGCCATTTGTTTTGGTATATAATTTATTGCATAATGTATTTTTAGAAAACGGTCAATTGGATAAATCGGTAGAATTATTTTCCCAGGTTTAAAAACGCGGTAATTTGATGTTCCGATATGGTTGTGAATAACTTTGACAGTTTCCATGCTATGACAGTCATTTATGCATCATTTTAAAGCATTACAGTTGCACTTTGTTTTTGTGTATAATTTGTGGCATAATGAATTTTTACAAAAATTGGATAGATCGGTATATTTATTGGTACATGTTTAAAAATGCGGTAATTTAAGGCCCCGATATGGTTGCAAATAACTTTTATAGTTTTCATGTTATAACAGTCGTTTATACATCTTTTTATTGCATTTTAGTTGCCATTTGTTTTGGTATATAATTTATCGCATAATGTATTTTAAGAAAATGGCCAATTGGATAGATCGGTAGAATTATTTTCCCAGGTTTAAAAAGGCGGTAATTTGAGGTTCCGATATGGTTGTGAATAACTTTGACAGTTTTCATGCTATGACAGTCATTTATGCATCAGTTTAGAGCATTATGATTGCACTTTAATTTGGTATATCATTTGTGGCATAATGTGTTCGTCTAAAAAATGGTCAATTTGATGGATCGGTAGAATTATTGTTCTATGTTTAAAAACGCGGTAATTTGAGGTTCCGATATGGTTGCAAATAACTTTGACAGTTTTCATGCTAGGGCAATAGTTTATGCATCATTTTAAAGCATTACAGTTGCACTTTATTTTGGTGTATAATTTGTGGCATAATGAATTTTTACAAAAGTTGGATAGATCGGTATATTTATTGGTACAGGTTTAAAAATGCGGTAATTCAAGGCTCCGATATGGTTGCAAATAACTTTTATAGTTTTCATGTTATCTCTTTATTGCATTATAGTTGCCATTTGTTTTGGTATATAATTTATTGCATAATATATTTTTAGAAAATTGCCAATTGGATAGATCGGTAGAATTATTTTCACAGCTTTAAAAAGGCGGTAATTTGAGGTTCCGATATGGTTGCAAATAACATTGACAGTTTTCATGCTATGACAGTCATTTATGCTTCATTTTAAAGCATTATGATTGCACTTTAATATGGTATATAATTTGTGGCATAATGTGTGATTTTAATAATTGGTGAATTTGATAGATCGGTAGAATTATTGTTCTATGTTTAATAAACGCGGTAATCTGAGGTTCCGATATGGCTGCAATTAACTAGGGCAGTTTTCGTGCTAGGACAGTCGTTTATGCACCATTTTAAAGCATTAAAATTGCCATTTGTTATACCCTACACCACTTTAGTGGGGAGGGTATATTGGATTTGTGCTGATGTTTGTAACGCACAATAATATTGGTCCTATACCCACCTTAAAGTATACCAATCGGCTTAGAATCATTTTCTGAGTCGATTTAGCTATGTCCGTCCGTCTGTCCGTCCATGTAAACCTTGTAATCAAACTACAGGTCGCAATTTTGAAGATAACCCAATGAAATTTGGCACATGATCTTCTATTGTTCCATGGACGAAGCCTATTGAAAATGGTTAATATCGGTCCATTATTTCACGTTGCCCCCATACACCTGAACCCCCGAATAGGGCTTGTTAACCTTGTAATCAAACTACAGGTCGCAATTTTGAAGATAATTCAATGAAATTTGGCACATGATCTTCTATTGTCCCAGAGACGAAGCCTATTGAAAATGGTTAACATCGGTCCATTTTCTCATCTAGCCCCCATACAAATGAACCCCCGAATAGGGCTTGTAAACTTTTAATCAAACCACAGGTCGCAATTTTGAAGATAATTCAATGAAATTTGGCACATGATCTTTTATGGTACCGTAGATGAAGCCTGTTGAAAATGGTTAACATCGGTCCATTATTTCACCTAGCCCCCACACAACTGAACCCCCGAATAGGGCTTTAAAAACTTGTAATCAAACTACAGGTCGCAATTTTGGAGATAATTCAATGAAATTTGGCATATGATCTTTTATGGTACCGTAGACGAAGCCTACTGAAAATGGTTACCATCGGTCCATTATTTCACCTAGCCCCCATACAACTGAACCCCCGAACAGGGCTTTTAAGTTCATAATTATGTTTAATATACTCATGTCTCGACAAAAAGCTGCAATAACCAAGTTGTATACAAGATTTGATGACCCCCACGAATTCCACAATAATAGGTTCTCATATGACCCTAGCCCCTATGAAAAGCCCCCATCAAAATTTCACTTAAATGTCCACAATTTTATTCAACAATAAACGGCTTAAGTATGTATATCTAAGGCAAGGTACAATTCAACTTAAATGCTTTATTATGGCAACTAAATCACATTATATTTTTGTCAAAGGTGTAGGGTATTATATGGTCGGCCTCGTCCGACTATAATTTCTTACTTGTTTTGGTATATAATTTATTGCATAATGTATTTTTAGAAAACGGCCAATTGGATAAATCGGTAGAATTATTTTCCCAGGTTTAAAAACGCGGTAATTTGAGGTTCCGATATGGTTGTGAATAACTTTGACAGTTTTCATGCTAGGGCATTAGTTTACGCATCATTTTAAAGCATTACAGTTGCACTTTGTTTTTGTGTATAATTTGTGGCATAATGAATTTTTACAAAAATTGGATAGATCGGTATATTTATTGGTACAGGTTTAAAAATGCGATAATTTAAGGCCCCGATATGGTTGCAAATAACTTTTATAGTTTTCATGTTATAACAGTCGTTTATACATCTTTTTTATTGCATTTTAGTTGCCATTTGTTTTGGTATATAATTTATTGCATAATGTATTTTTAGAAGATGGCCAATTGGATAGATCGATAGAATTATTTTCCCAGGTTTAAAAAGGCGGTAATTTGAGGTTCCGATATGGTTGTGAATAACTTTGACAGTTTTCATGCTATGACAGTCATTTATGCATCATTTTAAAGCATTATGATTGCACTTTAATTTGGTATATCATTTGTGGCACAATGTGTTGGTCTAAAAAATGGTCAATTTGAAGGATCGGTAGAATTATTGTTCTATGTTTAAAAACGCGGTAATTTGAGGTTCCGATATGGTTGCAAATAACTGTGACAGTTTTCATGCTAGGGCAATAGTTTATGCATCATTTTAAAGCATTACAGTTGCACTTTATTTTGGTGTATAATTTGTGGCATAATGAATTTTTACAAAAGTTGGATCGATCGGTATATTTATTGGTACAGGTTTAAAAATGCGGTAATTCAAGGCTCCGATATGGTTGCAAATAACTTTTATAGTTTTCATGTTATAACAGTCGTTTATATATCTTTTTATTGCATTATAGTTGCCATTTGTTTTGGTATATAATTTATTGCATAATATATTTTTAGAAAATTTCCAATTGGATAGATCGGTAGAATTATTTTCACAGCTTTAAAAAGGCGGTAATTTGAGGTTCCGTTATGGTTGCAAATAACATTGACAGTTTTCATGCTATGACAGTCATTTATGCATCATTTTAAAGCATTATGATTGCACTTTAATATGGTATATAATTTGTAGCATAATGTGTGTTTTTACAAATTGGTCAATTTGATAGATCGGTAGAATTATTGTTCTATGTTTAATAAAAGCAGTAATCTGAGGTTCCGATATGGTTGCAATTAACTTTGGCAGTTTTCGTGCTAGGACAGTCGTTTATGCACCATTTTAAAGCATTAAAATTGCCATTTGTTTTGGTATATAATTTATTGCATAATGTATTTTTAGAAAATGGCCAATTGGATAGATCGGTAGAATTATTTTCCCAGGTTTAAAAAGGCGGTAATTTGAGGTTCCGATATGGTTGTGAATAACTTTGACAGTTTTCATGCTATGACAGTCATTTATGCATCATTTTAAAGCATTATGATTGCACTTTAATTTGGTATATCATTTGTGGCACAATGTGTTCGTCTAAAAAATGGTCAATTTTAAGGATCGGTAGAATTATTGTTCTATGTTTAAAAACGCGGTAATTTGAGGTTCCGATATGGTTGCAAATAACTTTTACAGTTTTCATGCTAGGGCAATAGTTTATGCATCATTTTAAAGTATTACAGTTGCACTTTATTTTGGTGTATAATTTGTGGCATAGTGAATTTTTACAAAAGTTGGATAGATCGGTATATTTATTGGTACAGGTTTAAAAATGCGGTAATTCAAGGCTCCGATATGGTTGCAAATAACTTTTATAGTTTTTATGTTATAACAGTCGTTTATATATCTTTTTATTGCATTATAGTTGCCATTTGTTTTGGTATATAATTTATTGCATAATATATTTTTAGAAAATTGCCAATTGGATAGATCGGTAGAATTATTTTCACTGCTTTAAAAAGGCGGTAATTTGAGGTTCCGATATAGTTGCAAATAACATTGACAGTTTTCATGCTATGACAGTCATTTATGCTTCATTTTAAAGCATTATGATTGATTGGTATATAATTTGTAGCATAATGTGTGTTTTTACTAATTGGTGAATTTGATAGATCGGTAGAATTATTGTTCTATGTTTAATAAACGCGGTAATCTGAGGTTCCGATATGGCTGCAATTAACTTTGGCAGTTTTCGTGCTAGGACAGTCGTTTATGCACCATTTTAAAGCATTAAAATTGCCATTTGTTTTGGTATATAATTTATTGCATAATGTATTTTTAGAAAACGGCCAATTGGATAAATCGGTAGAATTATTTTCCCAGGTTTAAAAACGCGGTAATTTGAGGTTCCGATATGGTTGTGAATAACTTTGACAGTTTCCATGCTATGACAGTCATTTATGCATCATTTTAAAGCATTACAGTTGCACTTTGTTTTTGTGTATAATTTGTGGCATAATGAATTTTTACAAAAATTGGATAGATCGGTATATTTATTGGTACATGTTTAAAAATGCGGTAATTTAAGGCCCCGATATGGTTGCAAATAACTTTTATAGTTTTCATGTTATAACAGTCGTTTATATATCTTTTTATTGCATTTTAGTTGCCATTTGTTTTGGTATATAATTTATTGCATAATATATTTTTAGAAAATTGCCAATTGGATAGATCGGTAGAATTATTTTCACAGCTTTAAAAAGGCGGTAATTTGAGGTTCCGATATGGTTGTGAATAACTTTGACAGTTTTCATGCTATGACAGTCATTTATGCATCATTTTAAAGCATTATGATTGCACTTTAATTTGGTATATCATTTGTGGCACAATGTGTTCGTCAAAAAAATGGTCAATTTGAAGGATCGGTAGAATTATTGTTCTATGTTTAAAAACGCGGTAATTTGAGGTTCCGATATGGTTGCAAATAACTTTGACAGTTTTCATGCCAGGGCAATAGTTTATGCGTCATTTTAAAGTATTACAGTTGCACTTTATTTTGGTGTATAATTTGTGGCATAGTGAATTTTTACAAAAGTTGGATAGATCGGTATATTTATTGGTACAGGTTTAAAAATGCGGTAATTCAAGGCTCCGATATGGTTGCAAATAACTTTTATAGTTTTCATGTTATAACAGTCGTTTATATATCTTTTTATTGCATCATAGTTGCGATTTGTTTTGGTATATAATTTATTGCATAATATATTTTTAGAAAATTGCCAATTGGATAGATCGGTAGAATTATTTTCACAGCTTTAAAAAGGCGGTAATTTGAGGTTCCGATATGGTTGCAAATAACATTGACAGTTTTCATCATTTTAAAGCATTATGATTGCACTTTAATATGGTATATAATTTGTAGCATAATGTGTGTTTTTACAAATTGGTCAATTTGATAGATCGGTAGAATTATTGTTCTATGTTTAATAAAAGCAGTAATCTGAGGTTCCGATATGGTTGCAATTAACTTTGGCAGTTTTCGTGCTAGGGCAGTCGTTTATGCACCATTTTAAAGCATTAAAATTGCCATTTGTTTTGGTATATAATTTATTGCATAATGTATTTTTAGAAGATGGCCAATTGGATAGATCGATAGAATTATTTTCCCAGGTTTAAAAAGGCGGTAATTTGAGGTTCCGATATGGTTGTGAATAACTTTGACAGTTTTCATGCTATGACAGTCATTTATGCATCATTTTAAAGCATTATGATTGCACTTTAATTTGGTATATCATTTGTGGCACAATGTGTTCGTCTAAAAAATGGTCAATTTGAAGGATCGGTAGAATTATTGTTCTACGTTTAAAAACCCGGTAATTTGAGGTTCCGATATGGTTGCAAATAACTTTGACAGTTTTCATGCTAGGGCAATAGTTTATGCATCATTTTAAAGCATTACAGTTGCACTTTATTTTGGTGTATAATTTGTGGCATAATGAGTTTTTACAAAAGTTGGATAGATCGGTATATTTATTGGTACAGGTTTAAAAATGCGGTAATTCAAGGCTCCGATATGGTTGCAAATAACTTTTATAGTTTTCATGTTATAACAGTCGTTTATATATCTTTTTCATGCTATGACAGTCATTTATGCATCATTTTATAGCATTATGATTGCACTTTAATATGGTATATAATTTGTAGCATAATGTGTGTTTTTACAAATTGGTCAATTTGATAGATCGGTAGAATTATTGTTCTATGTTTAATAAAAGCAGTAATCTGAGGTTCCGGCAAGTTTGCAATTAACTTTGGCAGTTTTCGTGCTAGGACAGTCGTTTATGCACCATTTTAAAGCATTAAAATTGCCATTTGTTTTTGGTATATAATTTATCGCATAATGTATTTTAAGAAAATGGCCAATTGGATAGATCGGTAGAATTATTTTCCCAGGTTTAAAAAGGCAGTAATTTGAGGTTCCGATATGGTTGTGAATAACTTTGACAGTTTTCGTGCTATGACAGTCATTTATGCATCAGTTTAGAGCATTATGATTGCACTTTAATTTGGTATATCATTTGTGGCATAATGTGTTCGTCTAAAAAATGGTCAATTTGAAGGATCGGTAGAATTATTGTTCTATGTTTAAAAACGCGGTAATTTGAGGTTCCGATATGGTTGCAAATAACTTTGACAGTTTTCATGCTAGGGCAATAGTTTATGCATCATTTTAAAGCATTACAGTTGCACTTTATTTTGGTGTATAATTTGTGGCATAATGAATTTTTACAAAAGTTGGATAGATCTGTATATTTATTGGTACAGGTTTAAAAATGCGGTAATTCAAGGCTCCGATATGGTTGCAAATAACTTTTATAGTTTTCATGTTATAACAGTCGTTTATATATCTTTTTATTGCATTATAGTTGCCATTTGTTTTGGTATATAATTTATTGCATAATATATTTTTAGAAAATTCCCAATTGGATAGATCGGTAGAATTATTTTCCCAGGTTTAAAAAGGCGGTAATTTGAGGTTCCGATATGGTTGTGAATAACTTTGACAGTTTTCATGCTATGACAGTCATTTATGCATCATTTTAAAGCATTATGATTGCACTTTAATTTGGTATATCATTTGTGGCACAATGTGTTCGTCTAAAAAATGGTCAATTTGAAGGATCGGTAGAATTATTGTTCTATGTTTAAAAACGCGGTAATTTGAGGTTCCGATATGGTTGCAAATAACTTTGACAGTTTTCATGCTAGGGCAATAGTTTATGCATCATTTTAAAGCATTATAGTTGCACTTTATTTTGGTGTATAATTTGTGGCATAATGAATTTTTACAAAAGTTGGATAGATCGGTATATTTATTGGTACAGGTTTAAAAATGCGGTAATTCAAGGCTCCGATATGGTTGCAAATAACTTTTATAGTTTTCATGTTATAACAGTCGTTTATATATCTTTTTATTGCATTATAGTTGCCATTTGTTTTGATATATAATTTATTGCATAATGTATTTTTAGAAGATGGCCAATTGGATAGATCGATAGAATTATTTTCCCAGGTTTAAAAAGGCGGTAATTTGAGGTTCCGATATGGTTGTGAATAACTTTCTTGCTATGACAGTCATTTATGCATCATTTTAAAGCATTATGATTGCACTTTAATTTGGTATATCATTTGTGGCATAATGTGTTCGTCTAAAAAATGGTCAATTTGAAGGATCGGTAGAATTATTGTTCTATGTTTAAAAACGCGGTAATTTGAGGTTCCGATATGGTTGCAAATAACTTTGACAGTTTTCATGCTAGGGCAATAGTTTATGCATCATTTTAAAGCATTACAGTTGCACTTTATTTTGGTGTATAATTTGTGGCATAATGAATTTTTACAAAAGTTGGATAGATCTGTATATTTATTGGTACAGGTTTAAAAATGCGGTAATTCAAGGCTCCGATATGGTTGCAAATAACTTTTATAGTTTTCATGTTATAACAGTCGTTTATATATCTTTTTATTGCATTATAGTTGCCATTTGTTTTGGTATATAATTTATTGCATAATATATTTTTAGAAAATTGCCAATTGGATAGATCGGTAGAATTATTTTCCCAGGTTTAAAAAGGCGGTAATTTGAGGTTCCGATATGGTTGTGAATAACTTTGACAGTTTTCATGCTATGACAGTCATTTATGCATCATTTTAAAGCATTATGATTGCACTTTAATTTGGTATATCATTTGTGGCACAATGTGTTCGTCTAAAAAATGGTCAATTTGAAGGATCGGTAGAATTATTGTTCTATGTTTAAAAACGCGGTAATTTGAGGTTCCGATATGGTTGCAAATAACTTTGACAGTTTTCATGCTAGGGCAATAGTTTATGCATCATTTTAAAGCATTATAGTTGCACTTTATTTTGGTGTATAATTTGTGGCATAATGAATTTTTACAAAAGTTGGATAGATCGGTATATTTATTGGTACAGGTTTAAAAATGCGGTAATTCAAGGCTCCGATATGGTTGCAAATAACTTTTATAGTTTTCATGTTATAACAGTCGTTTATATATCTTTTTATTGCATTATAGTTGCCATTTGTTTTGATATATAATTTATTGCATAATGTATTTTTAGAAGATGGCCAATTGGATAGATCGATAGAATTATTTTCCCAGGTTTAAAAAGGCGGTAATTTGAGGTTCCGATATGGTTGTGAATAACTTTCATGCTATGACAGTCATTTATGCATCATTTTAAAGCATTATGATTAAACTTTAATTTGGTATATCATTTGTGGCATAATGTGTTCGTCTAAAAAATGGTCAATTTGGTGGATCGGTAGAATTATTGCTATATGTTTAAAAACGCGGTAATTTGAGGTTCCGATATGGTTGCAAATAACTTTGACAGTTTTCATGCTAGGGCAATAGTTTATGCATCATTTTAAAGCATTACAGTTGCACTTTATTTTGGTGTATAATTTGTGGCATAATGAATTTTTACAAAAGTTGGATAGATCGGTATATTTATTGGTACAGGTTTAAAAATGCGGTAATTCAAGGCTCCGATATGGTTGCAAATAACTTTTATAGTTTTCATGTTATAACAGTCGTTTATATATCTTTTTATTGCATTATAGTTGCCATTTGTTTTGGTATATAATTTATTGCATAATATATTTTTAGAAAATTGCCAATTGGATAGATCGGTAGAATTATTTTCACAGCTTTCAAAAGGCGGTAATTTGAGGTTCCGATATGGTTGCAAATAACATTGACAGTTTTCATGCTATGACAGTCATTTATGCATCATTTTAAAGCATTATGATTGCACTTTAATATGGTATATAATTTGTAGCATAATGTGTGTTTTTACAAATTGGTCAATTTGATAGATCGGTAGAATTATTGTTCTATGTTTAATAAAAGCAGTAATCTGAGGTTCCGATATGGTTGCAATTAACTTAGGCAGTTTTCGTGCTAGGACAGTCGTTTATGCACCATTTTAAAGCATTAAAATTGCCATTTGTTTTGGTATATAATTTATTGCATAATGTATTTTTAGAAAATGGCCAATTGGATAGATCGGTAGAATTATTTTCCCAGGTTTAAAAAGGCGGTAATTTGAGGTTCCGATATGGTTGTGAATAACTTTGACAGTTTTCATGCTATGACAGTCATTTATGCATCATTTTAAAGCATTATGATTGCACTTTAATTTGGTATATCATTTGTGGCACAATGTGTTCGTCTACAAAATGGTCAATTTGAAGGATCGGTAGAATTATTTTTCTATGTTTAAAAACGCGGTAATTTGAGGTTCCGATATGGTTGCAAATAACTTTGACAGTTTTCATGCTAGGGCAATAGTTTATGCATCATTTTAAAGCATAACAGTTGCACTTTATTTTGGTGTATAATTTGTGGCATAATGAATTTTTACAAAAGTTGGATAGATCGGTGTATTTATTGGTACAGGTTTAAAAATGCGGTAATTCAAGGCTCCGATATGGTTGCAAATAACTTTTATAGTTTTCATGTTATAACAGTCGTTTATATATCTTTTTATTGCATTATAGTTGCCATTTGTTTTGGTATATAATTTATTGCATAATATATTTTTAGAAAATTGCCAATTGGATAGATCGGTAGAATTATTTTCACAGCTTTAAAAAGGCAGTAATTTGAGGTTCCGATATGGTTGTGAATAACTTTGACAGTTTTCATGCTATGACAGTCATTTATGCATCATTTTAAAGCATTATGATTGCACTTTAATTTGGTATATCATTTGTGGCACAATGTGTTCGTCTAAAAAATGGTCAATTTGAAGGATCGGTAGAATTATTGTTCTATGTTTAAAAACGCGGTAATTTGAGGTTCCGATATGGTTGCAAATAACTTTGACAGTTTTCATGCTAGGGCAATAGTTTATGCATCATTTTAAAGCATTACAGTTGCACTTTATTTTGGTGTATAATTTGTGGCATAATGAATTTTTACAAAAGTTGGATAGATCGGTATATTTATTGGTACAGGTTTAAAAATGCGGTAATTCAAGGCTCCGATATGGTTGCAAATAACTTCTATAGTTTTCATGTTATAACAGTCGTTTATATATCTTTTTATTGCATTATAGTTGCCATTTGTTTTGGTATATAATTTATTGCATAATATATTTTTAGAAAATTGCCAATTGGATAGATCGGTAGAATTATTTTCACAGCTTTAAAAAGGCGGTAATTTGAGGTTCCGATATGGTTGCAAATAACATTGACAGTTTTCATGCTATGACAGTCATTTATGCTTCATTTTAAAGCATTATGATTGCACTTTAATTTGGTATATCATTTGTGGCACAATGTGTTCGTCTAAAAAATGGTCAATTTGAAGGATCGGTAGAATTATTGTTCTATGTTTAATAAACGCGGTAATCTGAGGTTCCGATATGGCTGCAATTAACTTTGGCAGTTTTCGTGCTAGGACAGTCGTTTATGCACCATTTTAAAGCATTAAAATTGCCATTTGTTTTGGTATATAATTTATTGCATAATGTATTTTTAGAAAACGGCCAATTGGATAAATCGGTAGAATTATTTTCCCAGGTTTAAAAAGGCGGTAATTTGAGGTTCCGATATGGTTGTGAATGACTTTGACAGTTTTCATGCTATGACAGTCATTTATGCATCATTTTAAAGCATTACAGTTGCACTTTGTTTTTGGTGTATAATTTGTGGCATAATGAATTTTTACAAAAATTGGATAGATCGGTATATTTATTGGTACAGGTTTAAAAATGCGGTAATTTAAGGCCCCTATATGGTTGCAAATAACTTTTATAGTTTTCATGTTCTAACAGTCGTTTATACATCTTTTTATTGCATTTTAGTTGCCATTTGTTTTGGTATATAATTTATTGCATAATGTATTTTTAGAAGATGGCCAATTGGATAGATCGATAGAATTATTTTCCCAGGTTTAAAAAGGCGGTAATTTGAGGTTCCGATATGGTTGTGAATAACTTTGACAGTTTTCATGCTATGACAGTCATTTATGCATCATTTTAAAGCATTATGATTGCACTTTAACTTGGTATATCATTTGTGGCACAATGTGTTCGTCTAAAAAATGGTCAATTTGAAGGATCGGTAGAATTATTGTTCTATGTTTAAAAACGCGGTAATTTGAGGTTCCGATATGGTTGCAAATAACTTTGACAGTTTTCATGCTAGGGCAATAGTTTATGCATCATTTTAAAGCATTACAGTTGCACTTTATTTTGGTGTATAATTTGTGGCATAATGAATTTTTACAAAAGTTGGATAGATCGGTATATTTATTGGTACAGGTTTAAAAATGCGGTAATTCAAGGCTCCGATATGGTTGCAAATAACTTTTATAGTTTTCATGTTATAACAGTCGTTTATATATCTTTTTATTGCATTATAGTTGCCATTTGTTTTGATATATAATTTATTGCATAATGTATTTTTAGAAGATGGCCAATTGGATAGATCGATAGAATTATTTTCCCAGGTTTAAAAAGGCGGTAATTTGAGGTTCCGATATGGTTGTGAATAACTTTCATGCTATGACAGTCATTTATGCATCATTTTAAAGCATTATGATTGCACTTTAATTTGGTATATCATTTGTGGCACAATGTGTTCGTCTAAAAAATGGTCAATTTGAAGGATCGGTAGAATTATTGTTCTATGTTTAAAAACGCGGTAATTTGAGGTTCCGATATGGTTGCAAATAACTTTGACAGTTTTCATGCTAGGGCAATAGTTTATGCATCATTTTAAAGCATTACAGTTGCACTTTATTTTGGTGTATAATTTGTGGCATAATGAATTTTTACAAAAGTTGGATAGATCTGTATATTTATTGGTACAGGTTTAAAAATGCGGTAATTCAAGGCTCCGATATGGTTGCAAATAACTTTTATAGTTTTCATGTTATAACAGTCGTTTATATATCTTTTTATTGCATTATAGTTGCCATTTGTTTTGGTATATAATTTATTGCATAATATATTTTTAGAAAATTGCCAATTGGATAGATCGGTAGAATTATTTTCCCAGGTTTAAAAAGGCGGTAATTTGAGGTTCCGATATGGTTGTGAATAACTTTGACAGTTTTCATGCTATGACAGTCATTTATGCATCATTTTAAAGCATTATGATTGCACTTTAATTTGGTATATCATTTGTGGCACAATGTGTTCGTCTAAAAAATGGTCAATTTGAAGGATCGGTAGAATTATTGTTCTATGTTTAAAAACGCGGTAATTTGAGGTTCCGATATGGTTGCAAATAACTTTGACAGTTTTCATGCTAGGGCAATAGTTTATGCATCATTTTAAAGCATTATAGTTGCACTTTATTTTGGTGTATAATTTGTGGCATAATGAATTTTTACAAAAGTTGGATAGATCGGTATATTTATTGGTACAGGTTTAAAAATGCGGTAATTCAAGGCTCCGATATGGTTGCAAATAACTTTTATAGTTTTCATGTTATAACAGTCGTTTATATATCTTTTTATTGCATTATAGTTGCCATTTGTTTTGATATATAATTTATTGCATAATGTATTTTTAGAAGATGGCCAATTGGATAGATCGATAGAATTATTTTCCCAGGTTTAAAAAGGCGGTAATTTGAGGTTCCGATATGGTTGTGAATAACTTTCATGCTATGACAGTCATTTATGCATCATTTTAAAGCATTATGATTGCACTTTAATTTGGTATATCATTTGTGGCACAATGTGTTCGTCTAAAAAATGGTCAATTTGAAGGATCGGTAGAATTATTGTTCTATGTTTAAAAACGCGGTAATTTGAGGTTCCGATATGGTTGCAAATAACTTTGACAGTTTTCATGCTAGGGCAATAGTTTATGCATCATTTTAAAGCATTACAGTTGCACTTTATTTTGGTGTATAATTTGTGGCATAATGAATTTTTACAAAAGTTGGATAGATCTGTATATTTATTGGTACAGGTTTAAAAATGCGGTAATTCAAGGCTCCGATATGGTTGCAAATAACTTTTATAGTTTTCATGTTATAACAGTCGTTTATATATCTTTTTATTGCATTATAGTTGCCATTTGTTTTGGTATATAATTTATTGCATAATATATTTTTAGAAAATTGCCAATTGGATAGATCGGTAGAATTATTTTCACAGCTTTAAAAAGGCGGTAATTTGAGGTTCCGATATGGTTGCAAAAAACATTGACAGTTTTCATGCTATGACAGTCATTTATGCATCATTTTAAAGCATTATGATTGCACTTTAATATGGTATATAATTTGTAGCATAATGTGTGTTTTTACAAATTGGTCAATTTGATAGATCGGTAGAATTATTGTTCTATGTTTAATAAAAGCAGTAATCTGAGGTTCCGATATGGTTGCAATTAACTTTGGCAGTTTTCGTGCTAGGACAGTCGTTTATGCACCATTTTAAAGCATTAAAATTGCCATTTGTTTTGGTATATAATTTATTGCATAATGTATTTTTAGAAAATGGCCAATTGGATAGATCGGTAGAATTATTTTCCCAGGTTTAAAAAGGCGGTAATTTGAGGTTCCGATATGGTTGTGAATAACTTTGACATTTTTCATGCATCATTTTAAAGCATTATGATTGCACTTTAATTTGGTATATCATTTGTGGCATAATGTGTTCGTCTAAAAAATGGTCAATTTGGTGGATCGGTAGAATTATTGCTCTATGTTTAAAAACGCGGTAATTTGAGGTTCCGATATGGTTGCAAATAACTTTGACAGTTTTCATGCTAGGGCAATAGTTTATGCATCATTTTAAAGCATTACAGTTGCACTTTATTTTGGTGTATAATTTGTGGCATAATGAATTTTTACAAAAGTTGGATAGATCGGTATATTTATTGGTACAGGTTTAAAAATGCGGTAATTCAAGGCTCCGATATGGTTGCAAATAACTTTTATAGTTTTCATGTTATAACAGTCGTTTATATATCTTTTTATTGCATTATAGTTGCCATTTGTTTTGGTATATAATTTATTGCATAATATATTTTTAGAAAATTGCCAATTGGATAGATCGGTAGAATTATTTTCACAGCTTTCAAAAGGCGGTAATTTGAGGTTCCGATATGATTGCAAATAACATTGACAGTTTTCATGCTATGACAGTCATTTATGCATCATTTTAAAGCATTATGATTGCACTTTAATATGGTATATAATTTGTAGCATAATGTGTGTTTTTACAAATTGGTCAATTTGATAGATCGGTAGAATTATTGTTCTATGTTTAATAAAAGCAGTAATCTGAGGTTCCGATATGGTTGCAATTAACTTAGGCAGTTTTCGTGCTAGGACAGTCGTTTATGCACCATTTTAAAGCATTAAAATTGCCATTTGTTTTGGTATATAATTTATTGCATAATGTATTTTTAGAAAATGGCCAATTGGATAGATCGGTAGAATTATTTTCCCAGGTTTAAAAAGGCGGTAATTTGAGGTTCCGATATGGTTGTGAATAACTTTGACATTTTTCATGCATCATTTTAAAGCATTATGATTGCACTTTAATTTGGTATATCATTTGTGGCATAATGTGTTCGTCTAAAAAATGGTCAATTTGGTGGATCGGTAGAATTATTGCTCTATGTTTAAAACGCGGTAATTTGAGGTTCCGATATGGTTGCAAATAACTTTGACAGTTTTCATGCTAGGGCAATAGTTTATGCATCATTTTAAAGCATTACAGTTGCACTTTATTTTGGTGTATAATTTGTGGCTTAATGAATTTTTACAAAAGTTGGATAGATCGGTATATTTATTGGTACAGGTTTAAAAATGCGGTAATTCAAGGCTCCGATATGGTTGCAAATAACTTTTATAGTTTTCATGTTATAACAGTCGTTTATATATCTTTTTATTGCATTATAGTTGCCATTTGTTTTGGTATATAATTTATTGCATAATATATTTTTAGAAAATTGCCAATTGGATAGATCGGTAGAATTATTTTCACAGCTTTAAAAAGGCGGTAATTTGAGGTTCCGATATGGTTGCAAATAACATTGACAGTTTTCATGCTATGACAGTCATTTATGCATCATTTTAAAGCATTATGATTGCACTTTAATATGGTATATAATTTGTAGCATAATGTGTGTTTTTACAAATTGGTCAATTTGATAGATCGGTAGAATTATTGTTCTATGTTTAATAAAAGCAGTAATCTGAGGTTCCGATATGGTTGCAACTAACTTTGGCAGTTTTTCGTGCTAGGACAGTCCTTTATGCACCATTTTAAAGCATTAAAATTGCCATTTGTTTTGGTATATAATTTATTGCATAATGTATTTTTAGAAAATGGTCAATTGGATAGATCGGTAGAATTATTTTCCCAGGTTTAAAAAGGCGGTAATTTGAGGTTCCGATATGGTTGTGAATAACTTTGACATTTTTCATGCATCATTTTAAAGCATTATGATTGCACTTTAATTTGGTATATCATTTGTGGCATAATGTGTTCGTCTAAAAAATGGTCAATTTGATGGATCGGTAGAATTATTGTTCTATGTTTAAAAACGCGGTAATTTGAGGTTCCGATATGGTTGCAAATAACTTTGACAGTTTTCATGCTAGGGCAATAGTTTATGCATCATCTTAAAGCATTACAGTTGCACTTTATTTTGGTGTATAATTTGTGGCATAATGAATTTTTACAAAAGTTGGATAGATCGGTATATTTATTGGTACAGGTTTAAAAATGCGGTAATTTAAGGCTCCGATATGGTTGCAAATAACTTTTATAGTTTTCATGTTATAACAGTCGTTTATATATCTTTTTATTGCATTATAGTTGCCATTTGTTTTGGTATATAATTTATTGCATAATATATTTTTAGAAAATTGCCAATTGGATAGATCGGTAGAATTATTTTCACAGCTTTAAAAAGGCGGTAATTTGAGGTTCCGATATGGTTGCAAATAACATTGACAGTTTTCATGCTATGACAGTCATTTATGCTTCATTTTAAAGCATTATGATTGCACTTTAATATGGTATATAATTTGTAGCATAATGTGTGTTTTTACTAATTGGTGAATTTGATAGATCGGTAGAATTATTGTTCTATGTTTAATAAACGCGGTAATCTGAGATTCCGATATGGCTGCAATTAACTTTGGCAGTTTTCGTGCTAGGACAGTCGTTTATGCACCATTTTAAAGCATTAAAATTGTCATTTGTTATGGTATATAATTTATTGCATAATGTATTTTTAGAAAACGGCCAATTGGATAAATCGGTAGAATTATTTTCCCCGGTTTAAACACGCGGTAATTTGAGGTTCCGATATGGTTGTGAATAACTTTGACAGTTTTCATGCTATGACAGTCATTTATGCATCATTTTAAAGCATTACAGTTGCACTTTGTTTTTGTGTATAATTTGTGGCATAATGAATTTTTACAAAAATTGGATAGATCGGTATATTTATTGGTACAGGTTTAAAAATGCGGTAATTTAATGCCCCTATATGGTTGCAAATAACTTTTATAGTTTTCATGTTATAACAGTCGTTTATACATCTTTTTATTGCTTTTTAGTTGCCATTTGTTTTGGTATATAATTTATTGCATAATGTATTTTTAGAAGATGGCCAATTGGATAGATCGATAGAATTATTTTCCCAGGTTTAAAAAGGCGGTAATTTGAGGTTCCGATATGGTTGTGAATAACTTTGACAGTTTTCATGCTATGACAGTCATTTATGCATCATTTTAAAGCATTACAGTTGCACTTTGTTTTTGTGTATAATTTGTGGCATAATGAATTTTTACAAAAATTGGATAGATCGGTATATTTATTGGTACAGGTTTAAAAATGCGGTAATTTAATGCCCCTATATGGTTGCAAATAACTTTTATAGTTTTCATGTTATAACAGTCGTTTATACATCTTTTTATTGCTTTTTAGTTGCCATTTGTTTTGGTATATAATTTATTGCATAATGTATTTTTAGAAGATGGCCAATTGGATAGATCGATAGAATTATTTTCCCCGGTTTAAACACGCGGTAATTTGAGGTTCCGATATGGTTGTGAATAACTTTGACAGTTTTCATGCTATGACAGTCATTTATGCATCATTTTAATGCATTACAGTTGCACTTTATTTTGGTGTATAATTTGTGGCATAATGAATTTTTACAAAAGTTGGATAGATCGGTATATTTATTGGTACAGGTTTAAAATGCGGTAATTCAAGGCTCCGATATGGTTGCAAATAACTTTTATAGTTTTCATGTTATAACAGTCGTTTATATATCTTTTTATTGCATTATAGTTGCCATTTGTTTTGGTATATAATTTATTGCATAATATATTTTTAGAAAATTGCCAATTGGATAGATCGGTAGAATTATTTTCACAGCTTTAAAAAGGCGGTAATTTGAGGTTCCGATATGGTTGCAAATAACATTGACAGTTTTCATGCTATGACAGTCATTTATGCATCATTTTAAAGCATTATGATTGCACTTTAATATGGTATATAATTTGTAGCATAATGTGTGTTTTTACAAATTGGTCAATTTGATAGATCGGTAGAATTATTGTTCTATGTTTAATAAAAGCAGTAATCTGAGGTTCCGGTATGTTTGCAATTAACTTTGGCAGTTTTCGTGCTAGGACAGTCGTTTATGCACCATTTTAAAGCATTAAAATTGCCATTTGTTTTGGTATATAATTTATCGCATAATGTATTTTAAGAAAATGGCCAATTGGATAGATCGGTAGAATTATTTTCCCAGGTTTAAAAAGGCGGTAATTTGAGGTTCCGATATGGTTGTGAATAACTTTGACAGTTTTCATGCTATGACAGTCATTTATGCATCAGTTTAGAGCATTATGATTGCACTTTAATTTGGTATATCATTTGTGGCATAATGTGTTCGTCTAAAAAATGGTCAATTTGATGGATCGGTAGAATTATTGTTCTATGTTTAAAAATGCGGTAATTTGAGGTTCCGATATGGTTGCAAATAACTTTGACAGTTTTCATGCTAGGGAAATAGTTTATGCATCATTTTAAAGCATTACAGTTGCACTTTATTTTGGTGTATAATTTGTGGCATAATGAATTTTTACAAAAGTTGGATAGATCGGTATATTTATTGGTACAGGTTTAAAAATGCGGTAATTCAAGGCTCCGATATGGTTGCAAATAACTTTTATAGTTTTCATGTTATAACAGTCGTTTATATATCTTTTTATTGCATTATAGTTGCCATTTGTTTTGGAATATAATTTATTGCATAATATATTTTTAGAAAATTGCCAATTGGATAGATCGGTAGAATTATTTTCACAGCTTTAAAAAGGCGGTAATTTGAGGTTCCGATACGGTTGCAAATAACATTGACAGTTTTCGTGCTATGACAGTCATTTATGCTTCATTTTAAAGCATTATGATTGCACTTTAATATGGTATATAATTTGTAGCATAATGTGTGTTTTTACTAATTGGTGAATTTGATAGATCGGTAGAATTATTGTCCTATGTTTAATAAACGCGGTAATCTGAGGTTCCGATATGGTTGCAATTAACTTTGGCAGTTTTCATGGTAGGACAGTCGTTTATGCACCATTTTAAAGCATTAAAATTGCCATTTGTTTTGGTATATAATTTATTGCATAATGTATTTTTAGAAAATGGCCAATTGGATAGATCGGTAGAATTATTTTCCCAGGTTTAAAAAGGCGGTAGTTTGAGGTTCCGATATGGTTGTGAATAACTTTGACAGTTTTCATGCTATGACAGTCATTTATGCATCATTTTAAAGCATTATGATTGCACTTTAATTTGGTATATCATTTGTGGCATAATGTGTTCATCTAAAAAATGGTCAATTTGATGGATCGGTAGAATTATTGTTCTATGTTTAAAAACGCTGTAATTTGAGGTTCCGATATGGTTGCAAATAACATTGACAGTCATTGACTATGACTGTCATTATGCATCATTTTAATATGGTATATCATTTGTAGCATAATATGGTATATAATTTGTAGCATAATGTGTGTTTTTACAAATTGGTCAATTTGATAGATCGGTAGAATTATTGTTCTATGTTTAATAAACGCAGTAATCTGAGGTTCCGATATGGTTGCAATTAACTTTGGCAGTTTTCATGGTAGGACAGTCGTTTATGCACCATTTTAAAGCATTAAAATTGCCATTTGTTTTGGTACATAATTTATTGCATAATGTATTTTTAGAAAATGGCCAATTGGATAGATCGGTAGAATTATTTTCCCAGGTTTAAAAAGGCGGTAATTTGAGGTTCCGATATGGTTGTGAATAACTTTGACAGTTTTCATGCTATGACAGTCATTTATGGATCATTTTAAAGCATTATGATTGCACTTTAATTTAGTATATTATATGTGGCATAATGTGTTCGTCTAAAAAATGGTCAATTTGAGGTTCCGATATGGCTGCAAATAACATTGACAGTTTTCACGCTATGACAGTCATTTATGCATCATTTTAAAGCATTATGATTGCACTTTAATATGGTATATAATTTGTAGCATATTGTGTGTTTTTACAAATTGGTCAATTTGATAGATCGGTAGAATTATTGTTCTATGTTTAATAAAAATGCGGTAATTCAAGGTTCCGATATGGTTGCAATTAACTTTGGCAGTTTTCGTGCTAGGACAGTCGTTTATGCACCATTTTAAAGCATTAAAATTGCCATTTGTTTTGGTATATAATTTATTGCATAATGTATTTTTAGAAAATGGCCAATTGGATAGATCGGTAGAATTATTTTCCCAGGTTTAAAAAGGCGGTAATTTGAGGTTCCGATATGGTTGTGAATAACTTTGACAGTTTTCATGCTATGACAGTCATTTATGCATCATTTTAAAGCATTATGATTGCACTTTAATTTGGTATATCATTTGTGGCACAATGTGTTCGTCTAAAAAATGGTCAGTTTGAAGGATCGGTAGAATTATTGTTCTATGTTTAAAAACGCGGTATTTTGAGGTTCCGATATGGTTGCAAATAACTTTGACAGTTTTCATGCTAGGGCAATAGTTTATGCATCATTTTAAAACATTACAGTTGCACTTTATTTTGGTGTATAATTTGTGGCATAATGAATTTTTACAAAAGTTGGATAGATCGGTATATTTATTGGTACAGGTTTAAAAATGCGGTAATTCAAGGCTCCGATATGGTTGCAAATAACTTTTATAGTTTTCATGATATAACAGTCGTTTATATATCTTTTTATTGCATTATAGTTGCCATTTGTTTTGGTATATAATTTATTGCATAATATATTTTTTTAGAAAATTGCCAATTGGATAGATCGGTAGAATTACTTTCACAGCTTCAAAAAGGCGGTAATTTGAGGTTCCGATAACTTTGACAGTTTTCATGCTATGACAGTCATTTATGCATCATTTTAAAGCATTATGATTGCACTTTAATTTGGTATATAATTTGTAGCATAATGTGTTCGTCTAAAAAATGGTCAATTTGAAGGATCGGTAGAATTATTGTTCTATGTTTAATAAACGCGGTGATCTGAGGTTCCGATATGGCTGCAATTAACTTTGGCAGTTTTCGTGCTAGGACGGTCGTTTATGCACCATTTTAAAGCACTAAAATTGCCGTTTGTTATGGTATTTAATTTATTGCATAATGTATTTTTAGGAAACGGCCAATTGGATAAATCGGTAGAATTATTTTCCCAGGTTTAAAAACGCGGTAATTTGAGGTTCCGATATGGTTGTGAATAACTTTGACAGTTTTCTTGCTATGACAGTCATTTATGCATCATTTTAAAGCATTACAGTTGCACTTTGTTTTGGTGTATAATTTTTTGCATAATGAATTTTTACAAAAATTGGATAGATCGGTATATTTATTGGTACAGGTTTAAAAATGCGGCTCCGATATGGTTGCAAATAACTTTTATAGTTTTCATGTTATAACAGTCGTTTATACATCTTTTTATTGCATTATAGTTGCCATTTGCTTTGGTGTATATTTTATTGCATAATGTATTTTTAGAAAATGGCCAATTGGATAGATCGATAGAATTATTTTCCCAGGTTTAAAGAAGCGGTAATTTGAGGTTCCGATATGGTTGTGAATAACTTTGACAGTTTTCATGCTATGACAGTCATTTATGCATCATTTTAAAGCATTATGATTGCACTTTAATTTGATATATCATTTGTGGCATAATGTGTTCATCTAAAAAAATGGTCAATTTTATGGAGCGGTAGAATTATTGTTCTATGTTTAAAAACGCTGTAATTTGAGGTTCCGATATGGTTGCAAATAACATTGACAGTCATTGACTATGACAGTCATTATGCATCATTTTAATATGGTATATCATTTGTAGCATAATATGGTATATAATTTGTAGCATAATGTGTGTTTTTACAAATTGGTCAATTTGATAGATCGGTAGAATTATTGTTCTATGTTTAATAAACGCAGTAATCTGAGGCTCCGATATGGTTGCAATTAACTTTGGCAGTTTTCGTGCTAGGACAGTCGTTTATGCACCATTTTAAAGCATTAAAATTGCCATTTGTTTTGGTATATAATTTATTGCATAATGTATTTTTAGAAAATGGCCAATTGGATAGATCGGTAGAATTATTCTCCCAGGTTTAAAAACGCGGTAATTTGAGGTTCCGATATGGTTGTGAATAACTTTGACAGTTTTCGTGCTATGACAGTCATTTATGCATCATTTAAAGCATTATGATTGCACTTTAATTTGGTATATCATTTGTGGCACAATGTGTTCGTCTAAAAAATGGTCAATTTGAAGGATCGGTAGAATTATTGTTCTATGTTTAAAAACGCGGTAATTTGAGGTTCCGATATGGTTGCAAATAACTTTGACAGTTTTCATGCTAGGGCAATAGTTTATGCATCAATTTAAAACATTACAGTTGCACTTTATTTTGGTGTATAATTTGTGGCATAGTGAATTTTTACAAAAGTGGATAGATCGGTATATTTATTGGTACAGGTTTAAAAATGCGGTAATTCAAGGCTCCGATATGGTTGCAAATAACTTTTATAGTTTTCATGTTATAACAGTCGTTTATATATCTTTTGATTGCATTATAGTTGCCATTTGTTTTGGTATATAATTTATTGCATAATATATTTTTTTAGAAAATGGCCAATTGGATAGATCGGTAGAATTATTTTCCCAGGTTTAAAAAGGCGATAATTTGAGGTTCCGATATGGCTGCAAATATCATTGACACTTTTCACGCTATGACAGTCATTTATGCATCATTTTAAAGCATTATGATTGCACTTTAATTTGGTATATAATTTGTAGCATAATGTGTGTTTTTACAAATTGGTCAATTTGATAGATCGGTAGAATTATTGTTCTATGTCTAATAAAAGCAGTAATCTGAGGTTCCGATATGGTTGCAATTAACTTTGGCAGTTTTCGTGCTAGGACAGTCGTTTATGCATCATTTTAAAGCATTAAAATTGCCATTTGTTTTGGTATATAATTTATTGCATAATGTATTTTAAGAAAATGGCCAATTGGATAGATTGGTAGAATTATTTTCCCAGGTTTAAAAAGGCGGTAATTTGAGGTTCCGATATGGTTGTGAATAACTTTGACAGTTTTCATGCTATGACAGTCATTTATGCATCAGTTTAGAGCATTATGATTGCACTTTAATTTGGTATATCATTTGTGGCATAATGTGTTCGTCTAAAATATGGTCAATTTGATGGATCGGTAGAATTATTGTTCTATGTTTAAAAACGCGGTAATTTGAGGTTCCGATATGGTTGAAATAACTTTGACAGTTTTCATGCTAGGGCAATAGTATAGTAGTAAAGCATTACAGTTGCACTTTATTTTGGTGTATAATTTGTGGCATAATGAATTTTTACAAAAGTTGGATAGATCGGTATATTTATTGGTACAGGTTTAAAAATGCGGTAATTCAAGGCTCCGATATGGTTGCAAATAACTTTTATAGTTTTCATGTTATAACAGTCGTTTATATATCTTTTTATTGCATTATAGTTGCCATTTGTTTTGGTATATAATTTATTGCATAATATATTTTTAGAAAATTGCCAATTGGATAGATCGGTAGAATTATTTTCACAGCTTTAAAAAGGCGGTAATTTGAGGTTCCGATATGGTTGTGAATTACTTTGACAGTTTTCATGCTATGACAGTCATTTATGCATCAGTTTAGAGCATTATGATTGCACTTTAATTTGGTATATCATGTGTGGCATAATGTGTTCGTCTAAAAAATGGTCAATTTGATGGATCGGTAGAATTATTGTTCTATGTTTAAAAACGCGGTAATTTGAGGTTCCGATATGGTTGCAAATAACTTTGACAGTTTTCATGCTAGTGCATTAGTTTACGCATCAATTTAAAACATTACAGTTGCACTTTATTTTGGTGTATAATTTGTGGCAATATGAATTTTTACAAAAGTTGGATAGATCGGTATATTTATTGGTACAGGTTCAAAATGCGGTAATTTAAGGCTCCGATATGGTTGCAAATAACTTTTATAGTTTTCATGTTATAACAGTCGTTTATATATCTTTTTATTGCATTATAGTTGCCATTTGCTTTGATATATAATTTATTCCATAATATATTTTTAGAAAATGGCCAATTGGATAGATCGGTAGAAATATTTGCACAGCTTTAAAAACGCGGTAGTTTGAGGTTCCGATATGGCTGCAAATAACATTGACAATTTTCACGCTATGACAGCCATTTATGCATCATTTTAAAGTATTATGATTGCACTTTAATATGGTATATCATTTGTAGCATAATGTGTATTTTTACAAATTGGTCAATTTGATAGATCGGTTCGCGCTAGGACAGTCGTTTATGCACCATTTTAAAGCATTAAAATTGCCATTTGTTTTGGTATATAATTTATTGCATAATGTATATTTAGAAAATGGCCAATTGGATAGATCGGTAGAATTATTCTCCCAGGTTTAAAAACGCGGTAATTTGAGGTTCCGATATGGTTGTGAATAACTTTGACAGTTTTCGTGCTATGACAGTCATTTATGCATCATTTTAAAGCATTGTGATTGCACTTTAATTTGGTATATCATTTGTGGCACAATGTGTTCGTCTAAAAAATGGTCAATTTGAAGGATCGGTAGAATTATTGTTCTATGTTTAAAAACGCGGTAATTTGAGGTTCCGATATGGTTGCAAATAACTTTGACAGTTTTCATGCTAGGGCAATAGTTTATGCATCAATTTAAAACATTACAGTTGCACTTTATTTTGGTGTATAATTTGTGGCATAATGAATTTTTACAAAAGTTGGATAGATCGGTATATTTATTGGTACAGGTTTAAAAATGCGGTAATTCAAGGCTCCGATATGGTTGCAAATAACTTTTATAGTTTTCATGTTATAACAGTCGTTTATATATCTTTTTATTGCATTATAGTTGCCATTTGTTTTGGTATATAATTTATTGCATAATATATTTTTTTAGAAAATGGCCAATTGGATAGATCGGTAGAATTATTTTCCCAGGTTTAAAAAGGCGGTAATTTGAGGTTCCGATATGGCTGCAAATATCATTGACACTTTTCACGCTATGACAGTCATTTATGCATCATTTTAAAGCATTATGATTGCACTTTAATATGGTATATAATTTGTAGCATAATGTGTGTTTTTACAAATTGGTCAATTTGATAGATCGGTAGAATTATTGTTCTATGTCTAATAAAAGCAGTAATCAGAAGTTCCGATATGGTTGCAATTAACTTTGGCAGTTTTCGTGATAGGACAGTCGTTTATGCATCATTTTAAAGCATTAAAATTGCCATTTGTTTTGGTATATAATTTATTGCATAATGTATTTTAAGAAAATGGCCAATTGGATAGATCGGTAGAATTATTTTCCCAGGTTTAAAAAGGCGGTAATTTGAGGTTCCGATATGGTTGTGAATAACTTTGACAGTTTTCATGCTATGACAGTCATTTATGCATCAGTTTAGAGCATTATGATTGCACTTTAATTTGGTATATCATTTGTGGCATAATGTGTTCGTCTAAAATATGGTCAATTTGATGGATCGGTAGAATTATTGTTCTATGTTTAAAAACGCGGTAATTTGAGGTTCCGATATGGTTGAAATAACTTTGACAGTTTTCATGCTAGGGCAATAGTATAGTAGTAAAGCATTACAGTTGCACTTTATTTTGGTGTATAATTTGTGGCATAATGAATTTTTACAAAAGTTGGATAGATCGGTATATTTATTGGTACAGGTTTAAAAATGCGGTAATTCAAGGCTCCGATATGGTTGCAAATAACTTTTATAGTTTTCATGTTATAACAGTCGTTTATATATCTTTTTATTGCATTATAGTTGCCATTTGTTTTGGTATATAATTTATTGCATAATATATTTTTAGAAAATTGCCAATTGGATAGATCGGTAGAATTATTTTCACAGCTTTAAAAAGGCGGTAATTTGAGGTTCCGATATGGTTGTGAATTACTTTGACAGTTTTCATGCTATGACAGTCATTTATGCATCAGTTTAGAGCATTATGATTGCACTTTAATTTGGTATATCATGTGTGGCATAATGTGTTCGTCTAAAAAATGGTCAATTTGATGGATCGGTAGAATTATTGTTCTATGTTTAAAAACGCGGTAATTTGAGGTTCCGATATGGTTGCAAATAACTTTGACAGTTTTCATGCTAGTGCATTAGTTTACGCATCATTCTAAAGCATTACAGTTGCACTTTATTTTGGTGTATAATTTGTGGCATAATGAATTTTTACAAAAGTTGGATAGATCGGTATATTTATTGGAACAGGTTCAAAAATGCGGTAATTTAAGGCTCCGATATGGTTGCAAATAACTTTTATAGTTTTCATGTTATAACAGTCGTTTATATATCTTTTTATTGCATTATAGTTGCCATTTGCTTTGATATATAATTTATTCCATAATATATTTTTAGAAAATGGCCAATTGGATAGATCGGTAGAAATATTTTCACAGCTTTAAAAACGCGGTAGTTTGAGGTTCCGATATGGCTGCAAATAACATTGACAATTTTCACGCTATGACAGCCATTTATGCATAATTTTAAAGCATTATGATTGCACTTTAATATGGTATATCATTTGTAGCATAATGTGTATTTTTACAAATTGGTCAATTTGATAGATCGGTTCGCGCTAGGACAGTCGTTTATGCACCATTTTAAAGCATTAAAATTGCCATTTGTTTTGGTATATAATTTATTGCATAATGTATTTTTAGAAAACGGGGAATTGGATAAATCGGTAGAATTTCCCAGGTTTAAAAACGCGGTAATTTGAGGTTCCGATATGGGTGTGAATAACTTTGACAGTTTTCATGCTATGACAGTCATTTATGCATCATTTTAAAGCATTACAGTTGCACTTTGTTTTTGTGTATAATTTGTGGCATAATGAATTTTTACAAAAATTGGATAGATCGGTATATTTATTGGTACAGGTTTAAAAATGCGGTAATTTAAGGCCCCAATATGGTTGCAAATAACTTTTATAGTTTTCATGTTATAACAGTCGTTTTCATGCTATGACAGTCATTTATGCATCAGTTTAGAGCATTATGATTGCACTTTAATTTGGTATATCATTTGTGGCATAATGTGTGTTTTTACTAATTGGTGAATTTGATAGATCGGTAGAATTATTGTTCTATGTTTAATAAACGCGGTAATCTGAGGTTCCGATATGGCTGCAATTAACTTTGGCAGTTTTCGTGCTAGGACAGTCGTTTATGCACCATTTTAAAGCATTAAAATTGTCATTTGTTTTGGTATATAATTTATTGCATAATGTATTTTTAGAAAACGAGGAATTGGATAAATCGGTAGAATTATTTTCCCAGGTTTAAAAACGCGGTAATTTGAGGTTCCGATATGGTTGTGAATAACTTTGACAGTTTTCATGCTATGACAGTCATTTATGCATCATTTTAAAGCATTACAGTTGCACTTTATTTTAGTGTATAATTTGTGGCATAATGAATTTTTACAAAAGTTGGATAGATCAGTATATTTATTGGTACAGGTTTAAAAATGCGGTAATTCAAGGCTCCGATATGGTTGCAAATAACTTTAATAGTTTTCATGTTATAACAGTCGTTTATATATCTTTTTATTGCATTATAGTTGCCATTTGTTTTGGTATATAATTTATTGTATAATGTATTTTTAGAAAATTGCCAATTGGATAGATCGGTAGAATTATTTTCACAGCTTTAAAAAGGCGGTAATTTGAGGTTCCGATATGGTTGCAAATAACATTGACAGTTTTCATGCTATGACAGTCATTTATGCTTCATTTTAAAGCATTATGATTGCACTTTAATACGGTATATCATTTGTGGCATAATGTGTGTTTTTACTAATTGGTGGATTTGATAGATCGGTAGAATTATTGTTCTATGTTTAATAAACGCGGTAATCTGAGGTTCCGATATGGCTGCAATTAACTTTGGCAGTTTTCGTGCTAGGACAGTCGTTTATGCACCATTTTAAAGCATTAAAATTGTCATTTGTTTTGGTATATAATTTATTGCATAATGTTGTTTTAGAAAACTGGGAATTGGATAAATCGGTAGAATTATTTTCCCAAGTTTAAAAACGCGGTAATTTGAGGTTCCGATATGGTTGTGAATAACTTTAACAGTTTTCATGCTATGACAGTCATTTATGCATCATTTTAAAGCATTACAGTTGCACTGTATTTTGGTGTATAATTTGTGGCATAATGAATTTTTACAAAAGTTGGATAGATCGGTATATTTATTGGTACAGGTTTAAAAATGCGGTAATTCAAAGCTCCGATATGGTTGCAAATAACTTTTATAGTTTTCATGTTATAACAGTCGTTTATATATCTTTTTATTGCATTGTAGTTGCCATTTGTTTTGGTATATAATCTATTGCATAATATATTTTTAGAAAATTGCCAATTGGATAGATCGGTAGAATTATTTTCACAGCTTTAAAAAGGCGGTAATTTGAGGTTCCGATATGGTTGCAAATAACATTGACAGTTTTCATGCTATGACAGTCATTTATGCATTATTTTAAAGCATTATGATTGCACTTTAATATGGTATATCATTTGTAGCATAATGTGTATTTTTACAAATTGGTCAATATGATAGATCGGTGGAATTATTGTTCTATGTTTAATAAACGCAGTAATCTGAGGTTCCGATATGGTTGCAATTAACTTTGGCAGTTTTCGTGCTAGGACAGTCGTTTATGCACCATTTTAAAGCATTAAAATTGCCATTTGTTTTGGTATATAATTTATTGCATAATGTATTTTTAGAAAACGGGGAATTGGATAAATCGGTAGAATTATTTTCCCAGGTTTAAAAACGCGGTAATTTGAGGTTCCGATATGGGTGTGAATAACTTTGACAGTTTTCATGCTATGACAGTCATTTATGCATCATTTTAAAGCATTACAGTTGCACTTTGTTTTTGTGTATAATTTGTGGCATAATGAATTTTTACAAAAATTGGATAGATCGGTATATTTATTGGTACAGGTTTAAAAATGCGGTAATTTAAGGCCCCGATATGGTTGCAAATAACTTTTATAGTTTTCATGTTATAACAGTCGTTTATACATCTTTTTATTGCATTTTAGTTGCCATTTGCTTTGGTGTATAATTTATTGCATAATGTATTTTTAGAAAATGGCCTATTGGATAGATCGATAGAATTATTTTCCCAGGTTTAAGAAAGCGGTAATTTGAGGTTCCGATATGGTTGTGAATAGGACAGTCGTTTATGCACCATTTTAAAGCATTAAAATTGCCATTTGTTTTGGTATATAATTTATTGCATAATGTATTTTTAGAAAATGGCCAATTGGATAGATCGGTAGAATTATTTTCCCAGGATTAAAAAGGCGGTAATGTGAGGTTCCGATATGGTTGTGAATAACTTTGACAGTTTTCATGCTATGACAGTCATTTATGCATCATTTTAAAGCATTATGATTGCACTTTAATTTGGTATATCATTTGTGGCATAATGTGTTCGTCTAAAAAATGGTCAATTTGAGGTTTCGATATGGCTTTATGCATCATTTTAAAGCATTACAGTTGCACTTTGTTTTGGTGTATAATTTGTGGCATAATGCATTTTTACAAAAATTGGATAGATCGGTATATTTATTGGTACAGGTTTAAAAACGCGGTAATTTAAGGCCCCGATATGGTTGCAAATAACTTTTATAGTTTTCATGTTATAACAGTCGTTTATACATCTTTTTATTGCATTATAGTTGCCATTTGCTTTGGTGTATAATTTATTGCATAATGTATTTTTAGAAAATGGCCTATTGGATAGATCGATAGAATTATTTTCCCAGGTTTAAGAAAGCGGTAATTTGAGGTTCCGATATGGTTGTGAATAGGACAGTCGTTTATGCACCATTTTAAAGCATTAAAATTGCCATTTGTTTTGGTATATAATTTATTGCATAATGTATTTTTAGAAAATGGCCAATTGGATAGATCGGTAGAATTATTTTCCCAGGATTAAAAAGGCGGTAATGTGAGGTTCCGATATGGTTGTGAATAACTTTGACAGTTTTCATGCTATGACAGTCATTTATGCATCATTTTAAAGCATTATGATTGCACTTTAATTTGGTATATCATTTGTGGCATAATGTGTTCGTCTAAAAAATGGTCAATTTGAGGTTTCGATATGGCTGCATTGACAGTTTTCACGCTATGACAGTCATTTATGCATCATTTTAAAGCATTATGATTGCACTTTAATATGGTATATCATTTGTAGCATAATGTGTATTTCTACTAAGTGGTGAATTTGATAGATCGGTAGAATTATTGTTCTATGTTTAATAAACGCAGTAATCTGAGGTTCCGATATGGCTGCAATTAACTTTGGCACTTTTCGTGCTAGGACAGTCGTTTATACACCATTTTAAAGCATTAAAATTGCCATTTGTTTTGGTATATAATTTATTGCATAATGTATTTTTAGAAAACGGCCCATTGGATAAATCGGTAGAATTATTTTCCCAGGTTTAGAAACGCGGTAATTTGAGGTTCCGATATGGTTGTGAATAACTTTGACAGTTTTCATGCTATGACAGTCATTTATGCATCATTTTAAAGCATTATGATTGCACTTTAATTTGATATATCATTTGTGGCATAATGTGTTCATTTAAAAAATGGTCAATTTGATAGGTCGGTAGAATTATTGTTCTATGTTTAAAAACGCTGTAATTTGAGGTTCCGATATGGTTGCAAATAACATTGAAAGTTTTCATGCTATGACAGTCATTATGCATCATTTTAATATGGTATATCATTTGTAGCATAATGTGTGTTTCTACAAATTGGTCAATTTGATAGATCGGTAGAATTATTGTTCTATGTTTAATAAAAGCAGTAATCTGAGGTTCCGATATTGTTGCAATTAACTTTGGCAGCTTTCGGACAGTCGTTTATGCACCATTTTAAAGCATTAAAATTGCCATTTGTTTTGGTATATAATTTATTGCATAATGTATTTTTAGAAAACGGCCAATTGGATAAATCGGTAGAATTATTTTCCCAGGTTTAAAAACGCGGTAATTTGAGGTTCCGATATGGTTGTGAATAACTTTGACAGTTTTCATGCTATGACAGTCATTTATGCATCATTTTAAAGCATTACAGTTTCACTTTGTTTTTGTGTATAATTTGTGGCATAATGAATTTTTACAAAAATTGGATAGATCGGTATATTTATTGGTACAGGTTTAAAAATGCGGTCATTTAAGGCCCCGATATGGTTGCAAATAACTTTTATAGTTTTCATGTTATAACAGTCGTTTATACATCTTTTTATTGCATTTTAGTTGCCATTTGTTTTGGTATACAATTTATTGCATAATGTATTTTTAGAAGATGGCCAATTGGATAGATCGATAGAATTATTTTCCCAGGTTTAAAAAGGCGGTAATTTGAGGTTCCGATATGGTTGTGAATTACTTTGACAGTTTTCATGCTATGACAGTCATTTATGCATCAGTTTAGAGCATTATGATTGCACTTTAATTTGGTATATCATTTGTGGCATAATGTGTTCGTCTAAAAAATGGTCAATTTGATGGATCGGTAGAATTATTGTTCTATGTTTAAAAACGTGTAGCAAATTTTTGAAACATGAGAGCTTTCAATATTGTCATTTTACCAAGATCAGTATGTTCGTTGCTTGGAAAGTTGAATGGGTTGAGCTCGCCGGATTGGGGAGGGTTCTTGAACATACTAGACCTTCATGCTCTACATAAACAAAAAGAGAAATATTCTTTCCAAGGCTCTACTCTACTAGGATATCTAAACTTTACAACAAAACCGGGCTATGTTTGTCTAACAGGATACGTAAAATATTATATATTTAGAGGTGGTAGCTGATTTCACCTAGAACACTTTTAATTAAGGTTACCCACCCTCTTACTACTAAGATACTACAGTGTTCGAAATGTTTATGTTTTAGTATCTTCCCTTATAGTTTAATCGTACATCTAAATCTGTATCAAAAGTTTAACAAACAGCATTCCCAAATAAATGTAATCTCTACTCAATATTTTTCATTTTAGACAACTCAAATCTATTTATTTTCATTATCATATGAATTAATTATAAACTGTTCTTTAAATCTAATTTTAATTGTTTATAAAAATATTCCAAAAAAAATTCAAAACTTTAAATAATTCTTAAATTTGTAACCAATACAATTATTAAATAAATTGAATACATATTTATATGTTAAATATTAAACGATCGCATGTTAATAAAATTTTTTGCATATCATGACTTACGATTCTGTTGCTTTGTTCTTTGTGTTTTATACCAGATGTCAAGTTTACCCTTTTCATAAATCCTTTCCTGATTTGGTTAATGGTTTGAGCTCAAAGCATTTCAGGAACTGCAACTTGAAAACATTGAATTAGTAATATAATAACACAAAGGTTGTAGGTATAATATACAACAAATTTTCTAACATGCTATAACTTCATAATTATTAATCAAATAATAATATTGTTATTTTACATTAGATATTATTGTTCAATATGAAATAATTTTATAAAATTCATTTATCAATATTTTACATTGAACTAGTATTATTTCATATTTACAAATTAAAAATTCTTTAGATAAACAATTGTTAAATTTGTTTATAAACATTTCTTCATCACAATTATGTTAAATTAGAGTTCTGTTAAATTTAAACATTTTCTCTTTATGTTAATTAAAAGTTAAAAATTACATTATAGAATTTACATTACATTATAGAACAAAAGCTCCATTTACTCTCTTAAAAACTTACTTATTTTTGAAACTGTTATACTTAGCTCATATTAGTGATATAAATATTTGTTGTTCTTGTCTCTTTTGTCTTATTTTGTTGTAGTTATAATTAAACTTCGATGACGACAAACTTTGTCTTTCTCAAATTTAAAGATCACGTTTTGATGATTATTTTGACAGATATCAGTGGGCAACTAATTAGCATACTATAGTGCAGGTTATGGTAAAATTTATAGAATGAAGTAAAATGTTTGAGTGCAGATTCTAGAACCAAATTATTTCCAATTAATTTATATTGTAATTTGGAAAAATAGTGTAGTTTGAAAGGAACTGCTATTGCGGAATTTAGGCATCACGATTTAAATTTGGTGAATATTTAAAGCTGGATCATGTGGAGGCTTAGTAAAATATTGACAAATTGATGGTGAATAAACTGTTAGATATTGACATGTTAAGCCCAATGTGTTATGCATCTTCTTAATATGATGAGTTGCGTAGTTTTCTCAACATTTAGTTATAATTTGTCTTAACTCGAGATTTGAATGGAAACATGTTTTTTCTTTTTGGGAATTATCAGTTTCCTACATTAAAACCCTATTAAATAATACATATAATTTAATATAATTTTCCTTTCTTTTTTTATATTTTGTAATAAAATCTTACCAATTCAATTGGGTTTATTAAGGTTTTAAAATCAATTCAATCGAAATTGTTTTACAATTTTTTTATAATTGTAGTCAGTGAATTACATTCTTATTTGTCACGTATAATTATTTCCGAATTCAAGAACTTATAGTTACATGAGGTAAAAAGTCGATGCAATGAAGTATCCCGTTCAATATAACTTTATGCTTCAAGAATTGTATCGAAAAAGAAAAAGAGGAAGTCGAGCTTAAACATTATCACTTAGCTGAGCTTAATTAAGCAATTACCTAATTACTGGGTATTTAATTCAGTACTTGGTAATCTTCAATGTTGCTAATTAGTTTTCTGCTGTTGTAAAGCAAGTTATTCTATTACAATTATGTTATACCATAACAATTTATATTTATAACTTATTGAAAGTTAAATAAATATAATGTTGATAAAATAGTTCTAGTTATAATCATAAATTAATTTCTTAATAAGATATTTTTACATATTTACATACATATCTTATTCAAATGACAAAGTTGTAGCCTAAGTTTTGGAGATTTGTGTAAACATTTATAATTTCTAAATAATGTTGTTATTTCTTAGTAAAATTTTAGATGTAATTGACTGTTAAGAATAAGAAAACGAATGTCTAGAATATTACTTATGACAATACTCTGTTTACAGTTTAAATTTCAAAATTAAAGTTTTTATAAAAATCTGTTACAAAACCTTCTTTGTAGGCCTAGTTCACCTAGGACGAAAATAAGGAAAAATCAGATTTTTGAAGTTTTTCGTGGGGCACGACCACACCCTGAGTATATCATTTGCCGGGCAACTTTTTGTAAATATTTTCTATAGGGGTTTAATATCTTTTGCATGATACATGCCAATATATTTCCCGGAAGTAGTTTCTAGTTCATAATATGAAGATCCAACTTTTTTTCTAATTTTACACTTAATATATGGAGGTAGTAACTTTGCATTAATGCCCTTTTTCATATCTGATTGCTGGAAACTTTTTCTCAAGACTTCCTGTCCTGGCTTGAAATCTATATCTCTACACCTTAGATTATACCTTTTTGTAGCTTTTTCATGTGCTATTAATAAATTTTCCTTTACCTTGTCATGCAAATTTGACATTCGACAGTCATTTGGAATACAATTAGATTGAGGTTCATTTAAGCTATTAAGTTTTTGAAGAATTGGGTAAGCGGTACCATGATTTATCATATTATAACCGAAAACACAAAAATATGGTGAACATTTGATTGCGTCATGGTAATTACTTCTTAAAATGCTTGATATTTTTGAAACATGCATGTCCCACCTATCCTGTTTCTCTTTTATTAGTACACGAAGTTTGGTTAGGAATTCGCGATTTGTCCTTTCGGAAACATTCGCCTGTGGTGAGTATAGCGCAGTCTTAATGTGGGTAACACCATATACCTTAAGAAAATCTGTCATTTGTGAAGAGACAAACTGCTTCCCATTGTCAGAGTGGACAAATTGTGGAACACCGAATTGATGGAAAATGGATTCCTCAAGAAATTTGATAATAGCTGAACTTGTAGCCTTTTTGAGTGGTTTTAAAAATATATATTTAGTAAAGTGGTCAATGACAACAAAAACTGTTGAATTACCCATTTTCGTACGGGGATATGGACCCAACAAGTCCATATAAATCCTTTGAAATGGACGTTCTGTGACAATTTGTTGACCCATAGGTGGTCTTAGCGTCTGGTTTGTAGGTTTAACAGTTTTACACACTTCACAATTAGAAACAAATCTTTTAATATCCCTTGACATTTTAGGCCAAAAGTATTTTTCCCTGATTCTATTTAATGTCTTTGCGAATCCACCATGGCACGAGAACGAAACATGATTCAGTTCTATCACTTGTTCACAAAGCTCTTTTGGCAACCACAACCTCCATAGTGACATTTCCTCTACATATTCACCCTTTCTAAACTTTACCCTCTGGTAAACAAAACCTTCAGAAACTAGAGTATCTGGGAAACTCTCAGGGCTTTCGGAAATTTGCGTAATAAGCGACATATAATCATGAGATTTGAAAAATGGAGAATTTAAATCGATTTCGGCTGGAAAAGATGGTAAGGACATCTCGTCTACATCAAACCTGGACAGGGTATCAGGCACTACGTTTGCCGATCCTTTCCTATATTCAACCTCAAAGTCAAAACTTTGGAGTTTTAAACTCCAACGTCCAAGACGACCAGATAAATCCTTCTGGGACATCAACCAGCGGAGACTGGAGTGGTCGGTTACTATCTTAAATGGAAGGCCTTCCACATAGGGACGAAATCTTTTAAGGCACACAATCGCGGCGAGACACTCCAGTTCCGTGACTGTGTAGTTTTTTTGGTTTTTATTTAATTTTTGAGACACATACGCAACCGGATGTTCTCTACCTTCCTCGTCTGTCTGTGTCAGTACTCCGCCTACACCTACTCGAGATGCGTCACACTGGATGCTAAACGGTCGGCTAAAATCTGGTTGTACAAGTATTGGGGCGGATGTTAAAGCTTCATTTAACTTTGCAAACGCAGTTTCCGCTTCCGGTGTTAGTCGAAATTCATTATTCTTCTTCAAACAATCAGTGAGTGGTGCTGCCAAATCGGCGAAGTTGGGTATAAATTGGCGATACCACCCGGTCATGCCTATATACCTACGTATCTGCCTGGGACTTTTAGGTAATGGAAAATCCATTATAGCTGCTATCTTACCCTTGTCTGTCCTTAAACACCCTTGTCCTACGACGTACCCCAAATACTTTATCTCTTTTTGGCAGAAACGACTTTTCTCGATGTTTATTGTCAAATTGGCTTTTTTCAAACAGTTGGCCACCTCTCGCAATATATCAATATGAGTTTCGAAGTCTTTTGTGCACACCAACAGGTCATCAAGGTAAATGAAGACGTTTTCACGGAGTCGACTGGGAATAGTCTTGTCCATTAAACGACTCATTCTTTGTGCGGCGTTACACAGCCCGAAAGGCATAACTGTAAAGTGATACAGTGGCCGACCAGGTACTGCGAATGCCGTTTTTTCTTTGGAAGACTCATCTAAAGATATTTGCCAAAAAGCGTCTTTTAGGTCAATACCTGTAATATAGTGAGTATCTTGCAAACGACTCAAAAGTCCATTGATATTTGGCAAGGGATACGCGTCTTTTTTTGTTAATGTATTTAGCTTACGAGAATCGAGACAAAGTCGTATCTTACCTGGTTTTCTAACTAATACGATTGGGCTACAGTACGGGCTGTTACTTTCTTCTATAACTCCCAATCGTAACATACGGTCTAACTCTGAATATGCCTCTGCCTGTCGTGGGGGTGATAAAGGATAATGCTTTATCTTAAAGGGTAGGGTATCGCCTGTGTCAATGAAATGGGTTTCTAACGACGTGCGTCCTAAGCCAAGCTTACTAAACGATGGGAATTCTTCCATCACACGCTTTAATTCTAAAAGTTCTAAATCTGAGAGATTATGAATATTACTCTTAATATCAGTACTAAAGGCTTCACTATCTAGAGAAATCTCAGAGGAAAATAGTTGAGGCGCGATATCAAAACTCTTCCAAAAGTTAATTCCTAAGTAAACAGATTGCTTTAAGTTTGGACATAGGTAGAAAAGTATATTTTTCGTAATTCCATTATACGTAGTTGGTATATCTACAAAACCAATAACTGCCTGTTTACCACCGTCTGCTGTTTTCAGCGAGGTATAAGTTGGTGTATAATCTAACTGAATCTTGGATAAAATATCTAAGCAATCTTTACCTAGAACACTGATAGAGGCTCCTGAATCCAGTAACCCGAAAAGTTCAACAAAGGTAAAATTGATTTTCGCATATGGCCTACTGTCTTTCAATTCATTTATCACCGTAGACTCAACTATTTTTGCAAATTGTTTTCTTTTCTTAAACCTTTCTCTACACTTTAAAATCTTCTTGGGAACTAAAGATTCATTAAAAATTCGTGCTCTTGCCTGTTCATATTTTAACTTCTTTTCATGAAATGTTTCTTTAGATTCAAAAATATTCCTAATCTCTTTATCATTCTGATTATCATAGTCACACTTAGTCAAAACTGTTATAATTTCATTATCATTATCCTTTTCGTTTCCTGTGTTGTCAACATGTTTATCAAAGTTTGTAACTGAGGGATTTTGGGGAGAGAACGAGTGACCCTCTTCTACTCGTTCGTGCTCTTGTTTTTCGAATGTTTTTTGCACTGTGGAGTAGTTACATTCTTTTCGCCACACCTAAAACAAAACAAATTACGTTTTTCGGACGGACAATCATAGAATGAGTGACCACTTTGGTCACAATTCCAACACTTAAAGTGGCGTGTGTCCAATTCCTTCCGCTCCCTAATTCGATTGCCCTGGTACCTGAAAGCTGCTATTTCCTCTTCGTCGTCGTCTAACTCATCTACGTTGCCACTAGCTTCTAATTCTGTGACGTGTTTCTTCTGGAATTTAATATATTGTTGCCTAATGACATATTTCTCGGCCTTTCTAGCAGAATCCCTCAAATGATCTAAACTAAATAAATCAGTGGCAAATAAAAGTGATCCTAAAGATTCTTTAACATTATTTTTGATTAAATCAATCATTTTATTTTCGTTCATTGGCTGTGAAAGACGATTATTCATGGCTACCATTTCTGAGAAATAGTCATCAAAAGTCTCTTTTGGCATTTGTCGCCGTTCAATCATTCTTACTAGTTTGTCGCAGTCATTTTCTATTTTGCCGAATTGTTTTGTCAAAGCAAATTTAATTTCGTCATATTTTGAATTGGGATGTTGCTTCAAAAATGACCAAAACCAGGTATCTGGTTTGCCTTTTAAGAAAGTGTGGAAATTAGAACTAATATAGTTGTCCGAACAGTTATATCTATTTTTGAGTGTGTCAACTTTAAAAAGGAAATCGTTAACATCATCTGAACCATCATACATGATGTTCCATTTATCCAGTCTAGCTGAATCGTTTGAAGATGTACTCCTGCCTGAATCAGAATTGATGCTCTGATTGTGAAATGAGTTATTATTATTTCCGGTGTTTTGGTTCATTTGGGGTTGATTATAAGTATTCGAATTTCGATTAAAACCGTCTACTAGAGATTGTCTTAGATTAGAAATTTCACTCATAAATGCGTTATGATTTAACGTGAGAACACGTTCTAATCTGGAGGTTAAAATACTTAAATCACTAACGTTAACACCGCCAGCTGGAGCTTGTTGTGAACCACTTGGTAAACTATTATTTTCATTTTCATTACCCATGTCAACTACTGATTCTGCTGGTTGCACGGAAGAAGGTATATTATTCCTAACTTGTGAAACTATAGGACTTTTTGAAATTCTAGGTCTTGACGCAAATGGACTGTCTGAGTTTACTTCAGTCACAGAAAAGTTAAGATTTCTTGCTCGAGATCTTGTCAAAATTGGACTTTCACTAATCCTTGGCCTGGGAATAAATGGGTTTTCTGAGTTCTCGTCAAAAGTATAGTCTATTTGACTGTCACTGGTTGGTTCTTCACTATATTTTGCTTTTCCCTTTCTCTTTGACATTACTCAAAAGAAAACTTACTAAAATAATTTAAAATTTTCGTATAAAAAACTTCAATCTAATATTTTGGGAATGCTGAAATAAAAACTTAAGATACAAATTGAAATATACTAATATTTTACAAAATATCCCCCCTCAGATAAATCTGGTATGCTAATTGATAAAATGATTGTGTAGCAAATTAAATTTTCTATTTAAATAGAATAAATCATGACTTACACAACATATAAATCAAACTATTGAAACTAATTTGAAAGATAAAGTAAAACATATCAGCTAAAAGTAGCAAATCAGAATTTGATTTTAACCAAAAATCTCAAGACTTACTTTTATAAACTGATACTTAAAATGTAATTGTAAATGACTTAGTACAACAATATGGGTAAAAGTACCGCATACGACTTGTGCTAAAGTAAAAAAAAACAAGCGAAATGGGACTGTAAACATGCAAAATTAAAAACTGAAATATTTAAAAACAAAACAGTTTAAGACACATTTACTTAAAATTTAAAAAAAATTAATCGAATACGACATTTAAGCCGAACTCGTTGGGCGCCATTTTATTTATGTAGCAAATTTTTGAAACATGAGAGCTTTCAATATTGTCATTTTACCAAGATCAGTATGTTCGTTGCTTGGAAAGTTGAATGGGCTGAGCTCGCCGGATTGGGGAGGGTTCTTGAACATACTAGACCTTCATGCTCTACATAAACAAAAAGAGAAATATTCTTTCCAAGGCCCTACTCTACTAGGATATCTAAACTTTACAACAAAACCGGGCTATGTTTGTCTAACAGGATACGTAAAATATTATATAATTAGAGGTGGTAGCTGATTTCACCTAGAACACTTTTAATTAAGATTACCCACCCTCTTACTACTAAGATACTACAGTGTTCGAAATGTTTATGTTTTAGTATCTTCCCTTATAGTTTAATCGTACATCTAAATCTGTATCAAAAGTTTAACAAACAGCATTCCCAAATAAATGTAATCTCTACTCAATATTTTTCTATTTATTTTCATTATCATATGAATTAATTATAAACTGTTATTTAAATCTAATTTTAATTGTTTATAAAAATATTCCAAAAAAAATTCAAAACTTTAAATAATTCTTAAATTTGTAACCAATACAATTATTAAATAAATTGAATACATATTTATATGTTAAATATTAAACGATCGCATGTTAATAAAATTTTTTGCATATCATGACTTACGATTCTGTTGCTTTGTTCTTTGTGTTTTATACCAGATGTCAAGTTTACCCTTTTCATAAATCCTTTCCTGATTTGGTTAATGGTTTGAGCTCAAAGCATTTCAGGAACTGCAACTTGAAAACATTGAATTAGTAATATAATAACACAAAGGTTGTAGGTATAATATACAACAAATTTTCTAACATGCTATAACTTCATAATTATTAATCAAATAATAATATTGTTATTTTACATTAGATATTATTGTTCAATATGAAATAATTTTAGAAAATTCATTTATCAATATTTTACATTGAACTAGTATTATTTCATATTTACAAATTATAAATTCTGTAGATAAACAATTGTTAAATTTGTGTATAAACATTTCTTCATCACAATTATGTTAAATTAGAGTTCTGTTAAATTTAAACATTTTCTCTTTATGTTAATTAAAAGTTAAAAATTACATTATAGAATTTACATTACATTATAGAACAAAAGCTCCATTTACTCTCTTAAAAACTTACTTATTTTTGAAACTGTTATACTTAGCTCATATTAGTGATATAAATATTTGTTGTTCTTGTCTCTTTTGTCTTATTTTGTTGTAGTTATAATTAAACTTCGATGACGACAAACTTTGTCTTTCTCAAATTTAAAGATCACGTTTTGATGATTATTTTGACAGATATCAGTGGGCAACTAATTAGCATACTATAGTGCAGGTTATGGTAAAATTTATAGAATGAAGTAAAATGTTTGAGTGCAGATTCTAGAACCAAATTATTTCCAATTAATTTATATTGTAATTTGGAAAAATAGTGTAGTTTGAAAGGAACTGCTATTGCGGAATTTAGGCATCACGATTTAAATTTGGTGAATATTTAAAGCTGGATCATGTGGAGGCTTAGTAAAATATTGACAAATTGATGGTGAATAAACTGTTAGATATTGACATGTTAAGCCCAATGTGTTATGCATCTTCTTAATATGATGAGTTGCGTAGTTTTCTCAACATTTAGTTATAATTTGTCTTAACTCGAGATTTGAATGGAAACATGTTTTTTCTTTTTGGGAATTATCAGTTTCCTACATTAAAACCCTATTAAATAATACATATAATTTAATATAATTTTCCTTTCTTTTTTTATATTTTGTAATAAAATCTTACCAATTCAATTGGGTTTATTAAGGTTTTAAAATCAATTCAATCGAAATTGTTTTACAATTTTTTTATAATTGTAGTCAGTGAATTACATTCTTATTTGTCACGTATAATTATTTCCGAATTCAAGAACTTATAGTTACATGAGGTAAAAAGTCGATGCAATGAAGTATCCCGTTCAATATAACTTTATGCTTCAAGAATTGTATCGAAAAAGAAAAAGAGGAAGTCGAGCTTAAACATTATCACTTAGCTGAGCTTAATTAAGCAATTACCTAATTACTGGGTATTTAATTCAGTACTTGGTAATCTTCAATGTTGCTAATTAGTTTTCTGCTGTTGTAAAGCAAGTTATTCTATTACAATTATGTTATACCATAACAATTTATATTTATAACTTATTGAAAGTTAAATAAATATAATGTTGATAAAATAGTTCTAGTTATAATCATAAATTAATTTCTTAATAAGATATTTTTACATATTTACATACATATCTTATTCAAATGACAAAGTTGTAGCCTAAGTTTTGGAGATTTGTGTAAACATTTATAATTTCTAAATAATGTTGTTATTTCTTAGTAAAATTTTAGATGTAATTGACTGTTAAGAATAAGAAAACGAATGTCTAGAATATTACTTATGACAATACTCTGTTTACAGTTTAAATTTCAAAATTAAAGTTTTTATAAAAATCTGTTACAAAACCTTCTTTGTAGGCCTAGTTCACCTAGGACGAAAATAAGGAAAAATCAGATTTTTGAAGTTTTTCGTGGGGCACGACCACACCCTGAGTATATCATTTGCCGGGCAACTTTTTGTAAATATTTTCTATAGGGGTTTAATATCTTTTGCATGATACATGCCAATATATTTCCCGGAAGTAGTTTCTAGTTCATAATATGAAGATCCAACTTTTTTTCTAATTTTACACTTAATATATGGAGGTAGTAACTTTGCATTAATGCCCTTTTTCATATCTGATTGCTGGAAACTTTTTCTCAAGACTTCCTGTCCTGGCTTGAAATCTATATCTCTACACCTTAGATTATACCTTTTTGTAGCTTTTTCATGTGCTATTAATAAATTTTCCTTTACCTTGTCATGCAAATTTGACATTCGACAGTCATTTGGAATACAATTAGATTGAGGTTCATTTAAGCTATTAAGTTTTTGAAGAATTGGGTAAGCGGTACCATGATTTATCATATTATAACCGAAAACACAAAAATATGGTAAACATTTGATTGCGTCATGGTAATTACTTCTTAAAATGCTTGATATTTTTGAAACATGCATGTCCCACCTATCCTGTTTCTCTTTTATTAGTACACGAAGTTTGGTTAGGAATTCGCGATTTGTCCTTTCGGAAACATTCGCCTGTGGTGAGTATAGCGCAGTCTTAATGTGGGTAACACCATATACCTTAAGAAAATCTGTCATTTGTGAAGAGACAAACTGCTTCCCATTGTCAGAGTGGACAAATTGTGGAACACCGAATTGATGGAAAATGGATTCCTCAAGAAATTTGATAATAGCTGAACTTGTAGCCTTTTTGAGTGGTTTTAAAAATATATATTTAGTAAAGTGGTCAATGACAACAAAAACTGTTGAATTACCCATTTTCGTACGGGGATATGGACCCAACAAGTCCATATAAATCCTTTGAAATGGACGTTCTGTGACAATTTGTTGACCCATAGGTGGTCTTAGCGTCTGGTTTGTAGGTTTAACAGTTTTACACACTTCACAATTAGAAACAAATCTTTTAATATCCCTTGACATTTTAGGCCAAAAGTATTTTTCCCTGATTCTATTTAATGTCTTTGCGAATCCACCATGGCACGAGAACGAAACATGATTCAGTTCTATCACTTGTTCACAAAGCTCTTTTGGCAACCACAACCTCCATAGTGACATTTCCTCTACATATTCACCCTTTCTAAACTTTACCCTCTGGTAAACAAAACCTTCAGAAACTAGAGTATCTGGGAAACTCTCAGGGCTTTCGGAAATTTGCGTAATAAGCGACATATAATCATGAGATTTGAAAAATGGAGAATTTAAATCGATTTCGGCTGGAAAAGATGGTAAGGACATCTCGTCTACATCAAACCTGGACAGGGTATCAGGCACTACGTTTGCCGATCCTTTCCTATATTCAACCTCAAAGTCAAAACTTTGGAGTTTTAAACTCCAACGTCCAAGACGACCAGATAAATCCTTCTGGGACATCAACCAGCGGAGACTGGAGTGGTCGGTTACTATCTTAAATGGAAGGCCTTCCACATAGGGACGAAATCTTTTAAGGCACACAATCGCGGCGAGACACTCCAGTTCCGTGACTGTGTAGTTTTTTTGGTTTTTATTTAATTTTTGAGACACATACGCAACCGGATGTTCTCTACCTTCCTCGTCTGTCTGTGTCAGTACTCCGCCTACACTTACTCGAGATGCGTCACACTGGATGGTAAACGGTCGGCTAAAATCTGGTTGTACAAGTATTGGGGCGGATGTTAAAGCTTCATTTAACTTTGCAAACGCAGTTTCCGCTTCCGGTGTTAGTCGAAATTCATTATTCTTCTTCAAACAATCAGTGAGTGGTGCTGCCAAATCGGCGAAGTTGGGTATAAATTGGCGATACCACCCGGTCATGCCTATATACCTACGTATCTGCCTGGGACTTTTAGGTAATGGAAAATCCATTATAGCTGCTATCTTACCCTTGTCTGTCCTTAAACACCCTTGTCCTACGACGTACCCCAAATACTTTATCTCTTTTTGGCAGAAACGACTTTTCTCGATGTTTATTGTCAAATTGGCTTTTTTCAAACAGTTGGCCACCTCTCGCAATATATATATGAGTTTCGAAGTCTTTTGTGCACACCAACAGGTCATCAAGGTAAATGAAGACGTTTTCACGGAGTCGACGGGGAATAGTCTTGTCCATTAAACGACTCATTCTTTGTGCGGCGTTACACAGCCCGAAAGGCATAACTGTAAAGTGATACAGTGGCCGACCAGGTACTGCGAATGCCGTTTTTTCTTTGGAAGACTCATCTAAAGATATTTGCCAAAAAGCGTCTTTTAGGTCAATACCTGTAATATAGTGGGTATCTTGCAAACGACTCAAAAGTCCATTGATATGTGGCAAGGGATACGCGTCTTTTTTTGTTAATGTATTTAGCTTACGAGAATCGAGACAAAGTCGTATCTTACCTGGTTTTCTAACTAATACGATTGGGCTACAGTACGGGCTGTTACTTTCTTCTATAACTCCCAATCGTAACATACGGTCTAACTCTGAATATGCCTCTGCCTGTCGTGGGGGTGATAAAGGATAATGCTTTATCTTAAAGGGTAGGGTATCGCCTGTGTCAATGAAATGGGTTTCTAACGACGTGCGTCCTAAGACAAGCTTACTAAACGATGGGAATTCTTCCATCACACGCTTTAATTCTAAAAGTTCTAAATCTGAGAGATTATGAATATTACTCTTAATATCAGTACTAAAGGCTTCACTATCTAGAGAAATCTCAGAGGAAAATAGTTGAGGCGCGATATCAAAACTCTTCCAAAAGTTAATTCCTAAGTAAACAGATTGCTTTAAGTTTGGACATAGGTAGAAAAGTATATTTTTCGTAATTCCATTATACGTAGTTGGTATATCTACAAAACCAATAACTGCCTGTTTACCACCGTCTGCTGTTTTCAGCGAGGTATAAGTTGGTGTATAATCTAACTGAATCTTGGATAAAATATCTAAGCAATCTTTACCTAGAACACTGATAGAGGCTCCTGAATCCAGTAACCCGAAAAGTTCAACAAAGGTAAAATTGATTTTCGCATATGGCCTACTGTCTTTCAATTCATTTATCACCGTAGACTCAACTATTTTTGCAAATTGTTTTCTTTTCTTAAACCTTTCTCTACACTTTAAAATCTTCTTGGGAACTAAAGATTCATTAAAAATTCGTGCTCTTGCCTGTTCATATTTTAACTTCTTTTCATGAAATGTTTCTTTAGATTCAAAAATATTCCTAATCTCTTTATCATTCTGATTATCATAGTCACACTTAGTCAAAACTGTTATAATTTCATTATCATTATCCTTTTCGTTTCCTGTGTTGTCAACATGTTTATCAAAGTTTGTAACTGAGGGATTTTGGGGAGAGAACGAGTGACCCTCTTCTACTCGTTTGTGCTCTTGTTTTTCGAATGTTTTTTGCACTGTGGAGTAGTTACATTCTTTTCGCCACACCTAAAACAAAACAAATTACGTTTTTCGGACGGACAATCATAGAATGAGTGACCACTTTGGTCACAATTCCAACACTTAAAGTGGCGTGTGTCCAATTCCTTCCGCTCCCTAATTTGATTGCCCTGGTACCTGAAAGCTGCTATTTCCTCTTCGTCGTCGTCTAACTCATCTACGTTGCCACTAGCTTCTAATTCTGTGACGTGTTTCTTCTGGAATTTAATATATTGTTGCCTAATGACATATTTCTCGGCCTTTCTAGCAGAATCCCTCAAATGATCTAAACTAAATAAATCAGTGGCAAATAAAAGTGATCCTAAAGATTCTTTAACATTATTTTTGATTAAATCAATCATTTTATTTTCGTTCATTGGCTGTGAAAGACGATTATTCATGGCTACCATTTCTGAGAAATAGTCATCAAAAGTCTCTTTTGGCATTTGTCGCCGTTCAATCATTCTTACTAGTTTGTCGCAGTCATTTTCTATTTTGCCGAATTGTTTTGTCAAAGCAAATTTAATTTCGTCATATTTTGAATTGGGATGTTGCTTCAAAAATGACCAAAACCAGGTATCTGCTTTTCCTTTTAAGAAAGTGTGGAAATTAGAACTAATATAGTTGTCCGAACAGTTATATCTATTTTTGAGTGTGTCAACTTTAAAAAGGAAATCGTTAACATCATCTGAACCATCATACATGATGTTCCATTTATCCAGTCTAGCTGAATCGTTTGAAGATGTACTCCTGCCTGAATCAGAATTGATGCTCTGATTGTGAAATGAGTTATTATTATTTCCGGTGTTTTGGTTCATTTGGGGTTGATTATAAGTATTCGAATTTCGATTAAAACCGTCTACTAGAGATTGTCTTAGATTAGAAATTTCACTCATAAATGCGTTATGATTTAACGTGAGAACACGTTCTAATCTGGAGGTTAAAATACTTAAATCACTAACGTTAACACCGCCAGCTGGAGCTTGTTGTGAACCACTTGGTAAACTATTATTTTCATTTTCATTACCCATGTCAACTACTGATTCTGTTGGTTGCACGGAAGGAGGTATATTATTCCTAACTTGTGAAACTATAGGACTTTTTGAAATTCTAGGTCTTGACGCAAATGGACTGTCTGAGTTTACTTCAGTCACAGAAAAGTTAAGATTTCTTGCTCGAGATCTTGTCAAAATTGGACTTTCACTAATCCTTGGCCTGGGAATAAATGGGTTTTCTGAGTTCTCGTCAAAAGTATAGTCTATTTGACTGTCACTGGTTGGTTCTTCACTATATTTTGCTTTTCCCTTTCTCTTTGACATTACTCAAAAGAAAACTTACTAAAATAATTTAAAATTTTCGTATAAAAAACTTCAATCTAATATTTTGGGAATGCTGAAATAAAAACTTAAGATACAAATTGAAATATACTAATATTTTACAAAATATCCCCCCTCAGATAAATCTGGTATGCTAATTGATAAAATGATTGTGTAGCAAATTAAATTTTCTATTTAAATAGATTAAATCATGACTTACACAACATATAAATCAAACTATTGAAACTAATTTGAAAGATAAAGTAAAACATATCAGCTAAAAGTAGCAAATCAGAATTTGATTTTAACCAAAAATCTCAAGACTTACTTTTATAAACTGATACTTAAAATGTAATTGTAAATGACTTAGTACAACAATATGGGTAAAAGTACCGCATACGACTTGTGCTAAAGTAAAAAAAAAGCAAGCGAAATGGGACTGTAAACATGCAAAATTAAAAACTGAAATATTTAAAAACAAAACAGTTTAAGACACATTTACTTAAAATTTAAAAAAAATTAATCGAATACGACATTTAAGCCGAACTCGTTGGGCGCCATTTTATTTATGTAGCAAATTTTTGAAACATGAGAGCTTTCAATATTGTCATTTTACCAAGATCAGTATGTTCGTTGCTTGGAAAGTTGAATGGGCTGAGCTCGCCGGATTGGGGAGGGTTCTTGAACATACTAGACCTTCATGCTCTACATAAACAAAAAGAGAAATATTCTTTCCAAGGCTCTACTCTACTAGGATATCTAAACTTTACAACAAAACCGGGCTATGTTTGTCTAACAGGATACGTAAAATATTATATAATTAGAGGTGGTAGCTGATTTCACCTAGAACACTTTTAATTAAGGTTACCCACCCTCTTACTACTAAGATACTACAGTGTTCGAAATGTTTATGTTTTAGTATCTTCCCTTATAGTTTAATCGTACATCTAAATCTGTATCAAAAGTTTAACAAACAGCATTCCCAAATAAATGTAATCTCTACTCAATATTTTTCATTTTAGACAACTCAAATCTATTTATTTTCATTATCATATGAATTAATTATAAACTGTTCTTTAAATCTAATTTTAATTGTTTATAAAAATATTCCAAAAAAAAATTCAAAACTTTAAATAATTCTTAAATTTGTAACCAATACAATTATTAAATAAATTGAATACATATTTATATGTTAAATATTAAACGATCGCATGTTAATAAAATTTTTTGCATATCATGACTTACGATTCTGTTGCTTTGTTCTTTGTGTTTTATACCAGATGTCAAGTTTACCCTTTTCATAAATCCTTTCCTGATTTGGTTAATGGTTTGAGCTCAAAGCATTTCAGGAACTGCAACTTGAAAACATTGAATTAGTAATATAATAACACAAAGGTTGTAGGTATAATATACAACAAATTTTCTAACATGCTATAACTTCATAATTATTAATCAAATAATAATATTGTTATTTTACATTAGATATTATTGTTCAATATGAAATAATTTTATAAAATTCATTTATCAATATTTTACATTGAACTAGTATTATTTCATATTTACAAATTAAAAATTCTTTAGATAAACAATTGTTAAATTTGTTTATAAACATTTCTTCATCACAATTATGTTAAATTAGAGTTCTGTTAAATTTAAACATTTTCTCTTTATGTTAATTAAAAGTTAATAATTACATTATAGAATTTACATTACATTATAGAACAAAAGCTCCATTTACTCTCTTAAAAACTTACTTATTTTTGAAACTGTTATACTTAGCTCATATTAGTGATATAAATATTTGTTGTTCTTGTCTCTTTTGTCTTATTTTGTTGTAGTTATAATTAAACTTCGATGACGACAAACTTTGTCTTTCTCAAATTTAAAGATCACGTTTTGATGATTATTTTGACAGATATCAGTGGGCAACTAATTAGCATACTATAGTGCAGGTTATGGTAAAATTTATAGAATGAAGTAAAATGTTTGAGTGCAGATTCTAGAACCAAATTATTTCCAATTAATTTATATTGTAATTTGGAAAAATAGTGTAGTTTGAAAGGAACTGCTATTGCGGAATTTAGGCATCACGATTTAAATTTGGTGAATATTTAAAGCTGGATCATGTGGAGGCTTAGTAAAATATTGACAAATTGATGGTGAATAAACTGTTAGATATTGACATGTTAAGCCCAATGTGTTTTATGCATCTTCTTAATATGATGAGTTGCGTAGTTTTCTCAACATTTAGTTATAATTTGTCTTAACTCGAGATTTGAATGGAAACATGTTTTTTCTTTTTGGGAATTATCAGTTTCCTACATTAAAACCCTATTAAATAATACATATAATTTAATATAATTTTCCTTTCTTTTTTTATATTTTGTAATAAAATCTTACCAATTCAATTGGGTTTATTAAGGTTTTAAAATCAATTCAATCGAATTAGTTTATAGCAAAAATTGTTTTACAATTTTTTTATAATTGTAGTCAGTGAATTACATTCTTATTTGTCACGTATAATTATTTCCGAATTCAAGAACTTATAGTTACATGAGGTAAAAAGTCGATGCAATGAAGTATCCCGTTCAATATAACTTTATGCTTCAAGAATTGTATCGAAAAAGAAAAAGAGGAAGTCGAGCTTAAACATTATCACTTAGCTGAGCTTAATTAAGCAATTACCTAATTACTGGGTATTTAATTCAGTACTTGGTAATCTTCAATGTTGCTAATTAGTTTTCTGCTGTTGTAAAGCAAGTTATTCTATTACAATTATGTTATACCATAACAATTTATATTTATAACTTATTGAAAGTTAAATAAATATAATGTTGATAAAATAGTTCTAGTTATAATCATAAATTAATTTCTTAATAAGATATTTTTACATATTTACATACATATCTTATTCAAATGACAAAGTTGTAGCCTAAGTTTTGGAGATTTGTGTAAACATTTATAATTTCTAAATAATGTTGTTATTTCTTAGTAAAATTTTAGATGTAATTGACTGTTAAGAATAAGAAAACGAATGTCTAGAATATTACTTATGACAATACTCTGTTTACAGTTTAAATTTCAAAATTAAAGTTTTTATAAAAATCTGTTACAAAACCTTCTTTGTAGGCCTAGTTCACCTAGGACGAAAATAAGGAAAAATCAGATTTTTGAAGTTTTTCGTGGGGCACGACCACACCCTGAGTATATCATTTGCCGGGCAACTTTTTGTAAATATTTTCTATAGGGGTTTAATATCTTTTGCATGATACATGCCAATATATTTCCCGGAAGTAGTTTCTAGTTCATAATATGAAGATCCAACTTTTTTTCTAATTTTACACTTAATATATGGAGGTAGTAACTTTGCATTAATGCCCTTTTTCATATCTGATTGCTGGAAACTTTTTCTCAAGACTTCCTGTCCTGGCTTGAAATCTATATCTCTACACCTTAGATTATACCTTTTTGTAGCTTTTTCATGTGCTATTAATAAATTTTCCTTTACCTTGTCATGCAAATTTGACATTCGACAGTCATTTGGAATACAATTAGATTGAGGTTCATTTAAGCTATTAAGTTTTTGAAGAATTGGGTAAGCGGTACCATGATTTATCATATTATAACCGAAAACACAAAAATATGGTGAACATTTGATTGCGTCATGGTAATTACTTCTTAAAATGCTTGATATTTTTGAAACATGCATGTCCCACCTATCCTGTTTCTCTTTTATTAGTACACGAAGTTTGGTTAGGAATTCGCGATTTGTCCTTTCGGAAACATTCGCCTGTGGTGAGTATAGCGCAGTCTTAATGTGGGTAACACCATATACCTTAAGAAAATCTGTCATTTGTGAAGAGACAAACTGTGTTACGCGCAGGTATAATAATAAAAATTGCAACTTGAATAAATTACAAAAAAACTTCTGGAAAAGGGTTCGTAGGCATGAAAGATTGAGTCCGGCTGGCTCACATAGTAGTGATGGTTCTTAACCCGTTTTGTGCTACGCGTAATCATATAACCTTCTCATCATGCCAGAGATTATACTACTAAAGAGAAGGCAAATATTAAATAAAATGCAAATTATCAATTAAATAAGACATGGTAAGATCTACACCATGTAGGGTATGATTGTTCCCTCCCCTGTCTTTACACCTTGACAACTAAAATACCCTGAATTTGCTAAAGTTGTCCCTAGAAATACATAATTTATATTATTAAGCGAAATAGTCCATTGTTGTTGTTATTCCCAAAAAAGAATTAAACTAGTGTGATCTCATGTTTACAAATTCAAACAAAAAAAAGTAATTTATTGATCATAATAGAAAATAGGTAAAAAGAATAAAACAATAATAAGAATAAGAAAGAAAATATAGATAATTCACAATTTATTTTTACATGTTTATGCACTGAGCGCAGAAAGCTTACTATTTTAATAAGTAAAAAAAAAGTAAACAATAATAATTAAAAAGCAATGAAAAAGGTAAAGGGGACAAAATTGAATCGGACTGGACTGGACGGAATTAGAATATAATTATTATGTTTTTAATGAGAACTTACATATTATAAATATGATATTACTTACAAAATTTATGTTTTGGATAGAGATGTTTTAATTTATGTCGTTCCGATTGTTGGGCCCATCAATGCAGGAATATATTCGACGTGGAGAACATGCTGTTGTAATTTTAGAAATTTTGTAAATAATACATACTTTAGTGTAGATTAGATATTAAGATTATATACTATTACACTCTGAGAAATAATTTCATTAATTTATGTAAAGTTTTAACATTTTACTAAAATTTGGGTTTAGTGTAATGTTTTAAATAATTTTAGTTCAAATTAGAGATTTAAGTTTAGATTTAAATTAGGATAATAAAAATGTAGTTTAATTGAAAATATATAACATTTTTAGGTAGTAAATTTTTACAATATAACTTTAAACAATGTAACTTTTATATAATAGTAAAAATAGTAAATATGTATGTATATGATTTTCTTGAAAATATTAACAGTATAAAATTATTTACAAATTAAATGGATTCATTTTCATACTATTAATAGGCATTTTAGATTATTGAGTTTAGTATAATTTCAACAATTTAGTTCATAGATTTTAACGAAAAGATTTAAAAATTATTTACAGAATATTTAATTATTTTGTAAAATAGATAATAATTTTGGTAATTAACAATATGAATGGGTTTAAAGAATTGACATGTGAAGCTTATGTAATGTACATCATACGTGTCTTTAAAAGTTAGGTTAGGTCCAAAATGTGATTCAAAGATTAGCGTTAAATCCGCATTGATAACACCACGGTGAAATAGAGATCACAAGGCCACAATTTTTCTAACCATTAGAAACTATTAGATTCCTCAAATCAATGCGTCTTAGACGATGGTTTGGTAACTTCCTTTAGCAAATTGGCACAATTATTGTATAGTGGGTCTTGGAACCCAATTATGTTGAATTCTTATTGGCTTTTATATATCTTAGAATTGACCACTTTCAAGAATTAACTCTCAATATTGTTCTTAACTTATAACTTTTTATACCCCACACCACTATAGTGGGGAGGGTATTATGCGTTTGTGCTGATGTTTGTAACACCCAAAAATATTGGTCCTACACCCACCTTAAAGTATACCAATCGACTCAGAATCACTTCCTGAGTCGATTAAGCTATGTCCGTCTGTCCGTCCGTCCGTCCGTCCGTCCGTCCGTCCGTCTGTCTGTCTGTCTGTGTGTCCATGTAAACCTTGTGCGCACTCTACAGGTCGCAATTTTTGAGATAATTTGATGAAATTTGGAACATACACTTCTCTTGGTCCAAGGACGAACGCTATTGAAAATGGTTGAAATCGGTCCATTATTTCACCTAGCCCCCATACAACCGGACCCCCCGAATAGGGCTTTTGACCTCATAATTATGTTAAATGATCTGCTATCTCTACAAAAATTGGAAAAGTTTAGTTTTATATATGTCTTAATAATTCTAGTGATTTTCGTAAAGATCGGGCATTATTTGACCCTAGCCCCCATACAAAGTCCCCCTCAGAAAATGACTTGAATGTCCACAATTCACTTATAAACAGTAGTATCACGATGAAATTTGGCACAAATGAGTTTTATATAAACATAATTCCCAACAATAAATTTTATAGGGATCGGACCAAGTTTTACTCCAGCCCCCATATAAGCGGACCTTCCGATTTGGGCCTTTTAGCTCATAACTTTGTCAAATATATGATATATATATGACCCTAGCCCCCATACAAAGTCCCCCTCAGAAAATGACTTGAATGTCCACAATTCACTTATAAACACTAGTATCAATATGAAATTTACCACAAATAGATTTTATATAAACATTTTATATAAAATGTCGACATTAAATTTTATAAGGATCGGACCAATTTTTGCCATAGCCCCCATACAACCGGACCTACCGATTAGGGCCTCTAAGCTTATAACTACGATAAATATACTACTATCTTCTCAAAAATTGGCACAACTAAGTTTGATATGTAATTATAAATAACACTGTCATTTTTCGCCATGATCGGAAATAAAAAGTAGCCTATTATCACACATACGAATGTGCTGTGAAAATTTGAAGAAAATCGGTTTAGCCGTTTAGTAGTCTATAACGTTCAAACATACAAACATATAAACACACAAACATACAAAGATATAAACATACAAACAAACACACATTCATTTTTATATATGTATATAGATAATTCCCAATAATACATTTTATAAGGATCGGCTCAATTTCTGCCTTAGCCTCCATACATCCGAACCTTCCGATTTCGGTCGTTTATCTTTTAACTACGTCTAATATACTACTATCTATCCAAAAGTCGGCACAATGTGGTGATGTTTGTAACACTCAAAAATATTTGTCCTTATTAAGCTATGTCCGTCTTTGTGACCGTGTAAACCTTGTGTGCACGCAACAGATCGCAATTTTGAATATAATTTGTTAAAATGTGTCACATACTATTCTCTGGATCCACTACCTGGATCAGCATACAACCGAACATGAACAGACATTATTTGGAACCTATATGAGATTAACAGAAATGCTTCATTATTGAAATTAATCACATTTAATATTCGCAATTGGTGTAGGGTATCATATGGTCGGCCACGCCCGACTATAATTTCTTACTTGTTAAACTTTTGGGTTTTTTCCACAGTTAAAATTACTTTATGAAAACTTCCGATTTTTAATCTTTACTTCACAACAGGCTTTTTGTAAGTGACCTTATATTAAATGTCAAACGAATTTCGTAAGATTTTAACAAGAGCTTTTTATTATATGTGCCAAAAATTAGTGAATATAAAAGAAATAGACTAATTATTCTTTAACATCATTAATAATGAATTGATTATCTGTCTGCATAAAAGAGACAAAAAATATTAATAATGGAAAAAAAATATATCAAAATCGGAGAGATGTAAGTTTGCGTACACACACAAACATACTAGAGTACCTCATACGTAGATAAATAAAATATATCGCATGCTACACCTTTGGGAAAGAATGCTAATTACCATTATGAATTTTTTAACATAAATGTAATTAAAACAAGTTAGAGTGCTATATTCGGCTGAGCCGAATCTTAAATACCCTCCACCAGCTACTTTTATATTAATACTTTTCTAATGCATCAAATATTTGTAGAAATAAGTTTTCTAATGTCTTAAATAGAAAAATCCCATGATTTACAGCTTAAACCTATTACAATTCCAAGATTTATTGAACATTACAAACGCCATTTTCTTTATATTTTTATAGGGCTTAGTAATATTTAGTAATTTGCATGTATGCATGTGTGTGAAAAAAATTAAGGATTGTTCTACACAAATAGATAATGCAACTAGTTAAATACGGTTAAAGCGCTTTTAGGGGAAGGACCTAGTATGGGAGATATGACCAAATATAGACCGATCGTAAAAAATTCTTTAAGTAAAATTTCTGTACATAAAAGCTATATTTCAGTAAAATTTTGTATCTATATCGTAATTAAGTAATAAGTAATGTGTGTTTAAGTGATTTTGTGAATGGAACCTTGTATGGGACCGACCGCACCCATGTTATGAACCGATCGTGAAAAAATCTTGAAATAGAATTTTTGTATACAAAACTAATATTTGTGCCAAATTTTGTATCAATAGCTTTATTTGGTAATGAGTAATGTGCGTTTAAGAGATTTTTGTAAAAGGACCTTGTATGGGAGCTATGACCAATTATGTATATAAAGTTACGTGCTTTTAAGTGATTTTCGGGAAAGGACCTTGTATGGGAGCTATGACCAGATATGGACTGATCGTAAAACCCTTTTATAGTAATATTTCTGTGCATATTTCTCAGTAATATTTCCGTGTATATAAGCAATATCTTAATTTAGTAATGAGTTATGCGCGTTTGAGTGATTTTTGGGAGGGGACCTTGTATGGGAGCTATGACCAATTATGAACGGATCGGAAAAAAAATTCACAGTAATATATTTGTGTATATGAACAATACTTGTACCAAATTTTATATGGATTTCTTTATTTTGTAATGAGTAACGCACGGGACCTTGTATGGGAGCTATGACCAATTTTGGACCGATCGTAAAAAATGTTCACAGTAATATTTCTATTCATATGAGCAATACTTGTACCAAATTTTATATGGTTATCTTAATTTGGTAATGAGTTATGCGTGTTCAAGTGATTTTTGGGAAGGGACCTTGTATGGGAGCTATGACCAATTATGGACCGATCGGAAACAATTTTCACAGTAATATTTCTATGCATATGGGCAATTTTATATTGATATCTTAATTTAATATGGATATCTTAATTTAGTAATGAGTTATGCGCGTTTAAGTGATTTTCGGGAGGGGACCTTGTATGGGAGCTATGACCAATTATGGACCGATCGGAAAAAACTTTCACAGTAATATTTCTGTGCATATGGTAAATACACATACCAAATTTTATATGGATATCTTAATTTGGTAATGAGTAATGTGCGTTTAAGTGATTTTCGGGAGGGGACCTTGTATGGGAGCTATGACCAATTATGGACCGATCGGAAAAAACTTTCACAATAATATTTCTATGCATATGGACAATACTTATACCAAATTTTGTATGGTTATCTTAATTTGGTAATGAGTTATACGTGTTTAAGTGATTTTTGGGAGGGGACCTTGTATGGGAGCTATGACCAATTATGGACCGATCGGAAAGAATTTTCACAGTTATATTTCTATGCATATGGGCAATGCTCGTACCAAATTTTATATGGACATCTTAATTTAGTAATGAGTTATGCGCGTTTAAGTGATTTTCGGGAGGGGACCTTGTATGGGAGCTATGGCCAATTATGGACCGATCGGAAAAAATTTTCACAGTTATATTTCTATGCATATGGGCAATGCTCGTACCAAATGTTATATAGATATCTTAATTTAGTAATGAGCTATGCGCGTTTAAGTGATTTTCGGGAGGGGACCTTGTATGGGAGCTATGACCAATTATGGACCGATCCAAAAACAATTTCACAGTAATATTTCTATGCATATGGACAATACTTATACCAAATTTTATATGGATATCTTGATTTGGTGATGAGTTATGCGCGTTTAAGTGATTTTCGGGAGGGGACCTTGTATGGGAGCTATGACCAATTATGGACCGATCGGAAAAAACTTTCACAGTAATATTTCTATGCATATGGACAATACTTATACCAAATTTTATATGGATATCTTAATTTGGTAATGAGTTATGCGCGTTTAAGTGATTTTCGGGAGGGGACCTTGTATGGGAGCTATGTCCAATTATGGACCCATGCAAAAAATGTTTTCTCCGTATGAATTCTATTGACATAAGACTTTAATGTGCAAAATTTTGTGAAGATATCAACATTGTGGCGGAAGTTATTTACAAAAAACCCATTTTTCGGGAATATGTACTTTTGTATGGGAGGTACATGAAATTGTGGACCGATTCTAGTAATTTTCAGCAGGGATCAAGAACTTATGTAGAAACGAATGTGTGGTGATTTTCATGGAATTATCTTGCATAGTTTTCGAGAAAATTACATCAGAATGTGTAAAAAATGCTTATTTTTTTCCGAGGTTGTTTTAAATTTTGATTCATAACTTTTCCCGGTGTGAACCGATTTAGCCCATTTTCAATACCAAACAACTTAGGAAAATGAAGAACATTTTGGGTGAATTTGGTTAAACTCTATTGCTTCGTTTTATCGTGAGCGTGTTTTACACAGACAGACGGACAGACGGACAGACGGACATAGCTAAATCGACTCAGAATTTGATAAGGACCCAGAATATATATACTTTGTTGGGTCTCAGATGAATATTTCTTGGTGTTACACACGGAATGACAAAGTTATATATACCCTCTATCACCACTGATGGTGGTGGAGGGTATAAAAAATCGTTTCAAAACTGATTCATTTTTCTTTAATAATAAAGGAAAATGAACAGGAATAGATTTTATCCTCTTAATTATAGATCTATTATGAGTTTTTATTTGGGAAAATAACTAGGGGAAGTAGAATTCCAATAGCAATTTTTATTATTACATGTTACTAATGGATATAGTGTGGCACGACCCTCGTAAGCCGGGCAAAATTATGTCTTAATATCTGCTGCATGGAATTTCCCTATATATTTGCCATTTAGGTCTTCCAGGTCATATAATGCATTACCTATTTTATCCTGTATTTTACATTTCAAATATTTGGGCATGAATTTTTTGTTTATCTTTTGGATTGGTCACTGAGTACATGGTTTCTTCTATATACAATCTGTCCCTTATGAAAATTGATTGGTCTTGTTCTTAAATTGTACTTTCTACTAGACTTTTCATGAGCTTCATTCAAATTACTTCTAACTTTGTCTCTAATTTTGTTTAAATTGTCACAGTTCTCCAATACACCAACATCTTCTCCTTCCATGCAACCAAGCTTGTCCAAGATATCATAAGTGCTACCATGCTGGATCATATTCTGACCGAAAGTCGCGAAATATGGTGAGCATTTTATAGAGGAGTGATAATCACTTCTTAAGATGGAAAGAACTTGTGGGATGTATTTATCCCAATTACTGTGACCTTTGTGATCAGCTAGAAAATTACGAATTTTAGTAATGATTTCGCGATTCGCTCGCTCTGAGGCATTTTCTTGCGGTGCGTAGAATCCCGTAGTGATATGCTAATGCCATACATTTTCATGAAATCTTTCATTTCATGTGATACAAATTGCTTTGCGTTATCACTATGGATATATCTTGGGACACCGAAGGTTGGGAAAATCTCCTGCTGAAAATATAATATTATATTTGCTGATGTTGCACATTTGAGGGCTTTTAAGAAGAGAAATTTTGTTAAGTGGTCGAGGCATATGAAAATAATGGAATTTTTTGCTCTAGTGAGAGGGTAAGGTCCCAAAAAATCACAATAAAGTCTCTCAAAGGGCCTGTATGTTGGATGCTGGTTACCCATTGGAGGCTTAGAAATAACATTGTTGGATTTTATGATCTTACATGTATCGCAATTCTGAATATAGCTTTTGACATCTTTCGCCATAGTTGGCCAAAAATATTTTTGTCTAACTCTAGCCAAAGTTTTCAGAAATCCGCCATGACATGCAACTACAGAACTATGGGCAGCTTCAATTATGCTTTTGGATAATGTTTTGGGAACCCAAAGACGCCAAAGATTTTCCTCTTCTCCAACAGATCCTGTTCTAAATTTTACCCTTTTATAAACTAAATTGTCCATTATGCAAACGTCAGGTAATGACTCCTTATTTTCATCGACAGTTTTTCTCAGATTCTGATATTCTTCATTATAAAATTCCGAGGAATTTAGGTCTACTTCCAGTGGCATATCTGTAAGCGACAATTCGTCTGTATCCAATCGAGATAAGCAATCAGGGACTACATTCAAGGAACCCTTTCTGTGCTCTATAGTGAAGTCATACCTTTGCAACTTTAGACTCCAGCGGGCCAGTCTTCCACTTAAGTCTTTTTGAGACATAAGCCATTTAAGTGAAGAATGATCCGTCAGAATTCGAAAAGGCAAGCCTTCTATATAGGGTCGAAATTTGTTTACACATACAACTGCAGCCATGCATTCTAGCTCTGTAACTGTGTAGTTCTTTTGAGCTTTGTTTAATTTCTGGGAAACAAATGATATAGGATGTTCCATGCCGGAATCATCATACTGAAAAAGTACTCCGCCAACTCCAACCCTTGAAGCATCGCACTGAATTATAAATTCCCTTTTAAAATCTGGCTGGGCCAAAACAGGGGCCGTAGAAAGGGACTTTTTCAACTTTTCAAAAGCTATTTTCGCTTCCTCGGATAGGGTAAAGGGTTTTTGTGACTTCCTGAGGCAGTCAGTTAAAGGAGCAGATAAATCCGAAAAATTGCTTACAAACGACCTATACCAGTTCGCCATTCCGATGAATCTACGAACTTGTTTGGGACTTTTTGGCAAAGGAAACTTTTCTATTGAACTAACTTTCTCTGGGTCTACTTTAAGGCAGCCATTCCCAACAATGTAGCCCAGGTAACGAATTTCGGTCTGGCAAAACTTACTTTTTCCGACATTTATTGTCAGCTTTGCCCTTTTCAAATATGACGCGACTTCAGCCAAAAGTTTTATGTGCGACTCGAAGTCTGAGCTGCACACTAACAAATCATCTAAATAGATGAAAACATTTTCCCTTAACCTTGATGGAATCACCTTATCCATAAGGCGACTCATGGTTTGAGGCCCATTACAAAGCCCGAATGGCATAAACTTGTATTGAAATAGAGGCTTGCCTGGCACTACAAAGGCCGTTTTCTCTTTCGAGCTTTCGGTAAGCCTTATTTGGAGGAATGCATCCTTGAGGTCAATACCGCTAATAAAATATGTGTCCTTAAGTCTGCTCAATAAACCATTTATATGGGGTAATGGATACGAGTCCTTCTTTGTAACAGCATTAAGCTTCCTCGAATCTATACACAATCGTACCTTTCCAGGTTTTCTCACCAAAACTGCAGGTGAGCACCATGGAGAGTTATATTCTTCTATTACACCCATATTAAGCAGTCTTTCTATCTCTCTAAATGCTTCCTCTTGACGTGGAGGTGATAATGGGTAATGCCTAGACTTAATTGGAACTGCATCACCAGTGTCGATGTTATGTTCCAATAAATCTGTGCACCCGAGACCTAGTTTTTCAAAGGATGGAAATTGTAAAATGGTCTTTTCTAGAATAAGTTGTTGTTCGGAAGAAAGCTTATGGAATTTAACGTCAGTGTCGAAATCAGTTGGTTGAGATGATTCTGCTTCAATAGCAGATACTGTTGGAAAGATGTCGGGAGCCAAAGCGAGCTCTTGCCAGAAATTTATGCCTAGATACACTTCCTGATTTAATGATGGAACTAAATAAAATTCTATATTACGTGTTACGTTCTTGAAAAATACTGGCAACAGACAAAACCCACGACTTCCTGTTTTGAGCCATTTGCTGTTTTTAAAGAAGATTTTAGTGGTTTATAAGAAATTCTGTTTGTTTCCAAGAAGGAGAGACAATTTTTCCCCAAGACGGAAACATTTGCCCCTGAATCCAACAACCCTATTAAATCCGTTTGAAAAACTTTAATTTTTGCAAATGGTCTGTTATCAGGACCATGAATGATTGTTGATTCAAGAATTTTACGTACTAGTTTTCGTTTTTTGAAACGTTGTCTACATTTTTGTATTCTTAGTAAGGGTTTTCTATTCGAAGCCAGATTTTTGGTTGTAGTGTTAAATACATTAGATTTATAAGTGTGTGGACAGTTTGAAATGTCATAGTCAGAAGAGTTTTGAAAAGATTCAGAATTCAATTTAAACTCGGGGTAGGGTGAACAGGACGAGTGTCCCCGGCTAGCCATTTCGCCCGTTTTCTGGTTTCCCTTCCTTGCTAATCCATGTTTATTTAGACATTTAGGGGTAAGTACTCCCTTTAGCCACACTTAAAACAGAAGGCTTTTCGTATTTCTTCAGACAATAAATATATGAATGTCCTAACAACAATGGATTTGTGAGTAATCGTTCTGATTTCGTTTTCTTGATAAGTGAATTGCTTCTAATTGGGGGTAGTTATCTTCTAATTCGTTATCTTCACAATAGAACTTTCAGAGCTCACTGACATTACGATTTGATACTAGGTTGGGGTTTTGAAATTTGTTATCCCTAAGTACTTTTTCTGCTCTACGAGCAATGTCCCTGAAGTCATTCATAGACCTTGCTTCAGAGTTAAAAAGCAAAAATCTGAGATTAGAATTAACATTTCTTTTCACAATATCAATTAAAGTACTATCAGGAAGAGGTGTACGTAGTCTAGAATTCTATGAAATAATAGCAGTATGAAAATCATCGTACACTTCTTTGTATTGTTGTTTTCTTAATGAGATTTTTAATATTATATCGTGGTCAGACTCTAAATGACCAAACTCTCTAGTAAGAGCACTGCAAAGAATAGGATACGAAACATCACGATTTTGCTTAGTGTAGACCAGTACCACTGCTCAGCTTTGCCAGCTAAAAGAACATGAAAATTTGATAAAATATGCTCGTCCGAGCATTTAGCTCTTGAGCGCAATGTATCCACTTTAAAAAGAAAGTCTGATACTGAACCAGAACCGTCATATGAAATTTTCCATTTTTCTAACTTGACGTTCGATTCCCCATTAAATGTGGTTTTTGTTTGAAAGTCCTATTGAATGATTTGCTTGAGGATTGGGATTTGTATTCATATTGAAATTTAGCAAATTCGGATCAACAAAGTTGTTTGATAAGTCTGGTGGTCTAAATGGGATAGAAGTATTCGTATTTCCTATTTGAGAAATGCTTTCTCTGATTGAAATTAATTCCCTCCTAAACTCTTCCCTGGTGTTTTTCATAGTTTGCTCCATGAGAGCTATTAAAGAATCCATAGGTGTGTCTCTATTTGCTTAAGAATTAATAGGATTAGAGGTTTGTTGAGAGTTATTATTTGAAACAGATCGATAATCAGATTGTTCCATATTTGCATTTTGAGAAGAATTTAGGTTGTTGGTATCCATGACTTGAGTGTGTTGTATGTTTTGATTTGTTGAAGTACTTTGAGAGTTTTGAGGGGTTTGAACCTTTGGTGCCTGTTGATCTAACAGGAGAGTGAACAGACTCGTGGTTTTGGATTGCTTGTGGAATCTTGTAAATCTATGGAGATGTTATTGCGAGATGCAGACAGACTTCTTCGACTACCTCTTACAAACGAACTATTATGTAAACCTCTAGAACTTCTCGTATTCATAACGACAATTAACAACAACTGTAGCCTAATATGACAAATTGAATTTCTAAAAGAAATTACGGCCAAAATTTTAATAAGGACTGTGAGATATTAGAAAATTCTTCTTTTTATATAAATGAATATATTCCTATCTTTAAGATCTGACCTTAAAATGTTAAGAAAATTGAAAAATATTAAAAAAAAAAATAAATTTAAAGTTATTAGATTAATGATAAGGGTTTCTTTTTATCATGTAAATTCTTTTGGGAACAACAACTTTTATTGAAATAATTCGCAAAATAATATAGACATATATTACATAACTTTCTCTTTATATACAATAAATTAGCAACGAAAATAGCCTTCCATAGGCTTTATTTACGGATCTAATTTTTTTTTACAAAATTGTCAATTTATAAGGATGTTCCTTAGTCATAATTCTCAAAGAATCCAAATTATACAATTAACAATTTTTTTTACAGATATCTGGTGCAACGAAAAACCAAGTTTAACAGTTTATAATTTCGGACTTCCAGATATGAAATATACTGTTAATACTAAAATTTAAAATGTTATTGGTGCAGCTTGAAAAAGATTTTCCAGGACTTCCAATTTTCATTAATTGGTGTTAAAATTATTTGTATATTTTTTTTTAATTTTTTTAGCAGCTTACAAGAAAAAAAGTATAAAACAAAGTCAGAAAAAACAAGTAAGAAATTATAGTCGGGCGAGGCCGACCATATAATACCCTACACCTGTTACAAAAATAAAATGTGATTTAGTTTTCATAATAAAGCATTTAAGTTGAATTGTACCTTGCCTTAAATTATACTTAAGCCATTTATTGTTGAATAAAATTGTGGACATTTAAGTCAAATTTTGAAGGGAAATTTGTATAGGGGCTATGGTCAAATGAGACCCTATAATTATAAAATTCATGCGAGTCATCAAGGCTAGTATAGAACTTGGTTTTGCAGCTTTTTGTCGAGATACGAGTATATTAAACATAATTATAAACTTAAAATCCCTATTCGTCGTTTTCAGTTGTATGAGGTCTAGGTGAAATAATGGACCGATGTTAACCATTTTCAATAAGCTTCGTCTCCGGTACCATAGAAGATCATCTGCCAAATTTCATTGAATTATCTTCAAAAATGCGACCTGTAGTTTGATTGAAAAGTTTACAAGCCCTATTCGGGGGCTCAGTTGTATGGGGGCTAGGTGAAATAATGGACCGATATTAACCATTTTCAATAGACTTCGTCCCTGGGCCAATAGAAGATCATGTGCCAAATTTCATTGAATTATCTTCAAAATTGCAACCTGTAGTTTGATTAAAAGTTTACAAGCCCTATTCGGGGGCTCAGTTGTATGGGGGCTAGGTGAAATAATGGACCGATATTAACCATTTTCAATAGGCTTCGTCCCTGGGCCAATAGAAGATCATGTGCCAAATTTCATTGAATTATCTTCAAAATTGCGACCTGTAGTTTGATTACCAGGTTTACATGGACGGACAGACAGACGGACGGACGGACATAGCTAAATCGACTCAGAAAATGATTCTAAGCCGATTGGTATACTTTAAGGTGGGTATAGGACTAATATTATTGTGCGTTACAAACATCAGCACAAATCCAATATACCCTCCCCACTAAAGTAGTGTAGGGTATAAAAAATAAATTTAAAGTTATTAGATTAATATAAGGGTTTCTTTTATCATGTAAATTCTTTTGGGAACAACAACTTTTATTGAAATAATTCGCAAAATAATATAGACATATATTACATAACTTTCTCTTTATATACAATAAATTAGCAACGAAAATAGCCTTCCATAGGCTTTATTTACGGATCTAATTTTTTTTTCAAAATTGTCAATTTATAAGGATGTTCCTTAGTCATAATTCTCAAAGAATCCAAATTATACAATTAACAATTTTTTTTACAGATATCTGTGCAACGAAAAACCAAGTTTAACAGTTTATAATTTCGGACTTCCAGATATGAAATATGCTGTTAATACTGAAATTTAAATGTTATTGGTGCAGCTTGAAAAAGAGTTTTACCATCTCGATTTTTCCAGGACTTCCAATTTTTCATTAATTGGTGTTAAAATTATTTGTATATTTTTTTTTTTTTAAATTTTTTAGCAGCTTACAAGAAAAAAAGTATAAAACAAAGTCAGAAAAAAAACAAGTAAGAAATTATAGTCGGGCGAGGCCGACCATATAATACCCTACACCTTTGACAAAAATATAATGTGATTTAGTTGCCATAATAAAGCATTTAAGTTGAATTCTACCTTGCCTTAGATATACATACTTAAGCCGTTTATTGTTGAATAAAATTGTGGACATTTAAGTGAAATTTTGATAGGGGCTAGGGTCATATGAGAACCTATTATTATGGAATTCGTGGGGGTCATCAAGTCTTGTATACAACTTGGTTATTGCAGCTTTTTGTCGAGATATGAGTATATTAAACATAATTATGAACTTAAAAGCCCTATTCGGCGGGTTCGGTTGTAAGGGGGCTA